>NW_007579150.1:24966-26232 GCF_000690725.1 Stegastes partitus
CAGATATGCATACTTTGTTGGAAATAAAAGTACGAAAAAAAAAACAAGAGGAGGCTTTCAATCACTCAAAAGTTTGGCTACATTTCTGGTTCTACAAGGCAATTTTCTCCGCCGCATATCTGCACAAACTTCCAGTTCCATATCGCTGCGTATGGAGATCTATGAGAGGTGGCAACTTTAATGAAAAATAAAAAGATGGGGAGGCAGGTTGCGCGGCGCTTCATTTCTCGCTCGTTTATTTATTTCTTTATTTGCGGTCGCCGGTGAGATGCTGACAGAACAATCCTGCGTCAGTATCATTCAGTAACAGCGCTATCATTCAAGAGAGGCAATTCATCATAAGGCTGCCACTGAGCCGACACCAGCCATCACAGCTGGGTCCTCTCCGCCTGCCTGTCAGTCAGTCTGGCAGCGACAGCAGCACCTCTCTGCTCTCCAGATTAGAGAGCTGAAAGC
Source organism: Stegastes partitus (assembly GCF_000690725.1). Taxonomy (NCBI): domain Eukaryota; kingdom Metazoa; phylum Chordata; class Actinopteri; family Pomacentridae; genus Stegastes; species Stegastes partitus. The sequence goes on from NW_007579150.1 coordinate 25,423, forward strand.
ACCATCCAAAACCCCAACACGCCACATCAACAGCGCCTGACTGCTGAGGGCAAAGGGGTGACAGTAATGACACACCGGAGTGGAAGTAACGAGTTATATTTTACTCTTGTTACTGTAATGGAGTAGCGTTTTTTGCGGCCTGATCTTAAAAAGCCAAACTGAGGTCCAGGAGGCTGAGACAGTCCGCTCCTTTATCAGATTACACCACAGTTTGCAGCACTCCAAGAAATCAATTTCCACAAATTCAGCCCGCTATTAAGTCCGCCTTCACCGAGCACGATCTACTTCGCTGAAAGACACCGAACCATTGAGAAAATTAACTTATTAATTAATTCCAAGACTGCAAATGTACCTAAAATCCTATGACAGAGGCTTGTAGGAGGGTATGCTGCATATTGCATTGAAAAATGTGCATTTATTTTGCAGAAGAATCATATTTAATCCTTTTAAAGTGCATGCACAAAATGTTAATATTATGCTGAATGCAAAAAAAATAAAAAAAGAGCTAAACGATGCAGCTGAAGTGATCAGTTGCTTTCTGTTAGCTTAACTGTCATCCAGCTCTCTGGCTGCAGACGAGCTGCTAGCACACTGAATCACTCACGCTGAACTGTGTAATGTAGTGCAGTCTATCGAAGCTTTGGTTCTGTTAATGCCAATGAACTGTATGTACTTAAAATGTCAATTTAACTAAATTACAGAAAAACAGAAACACGATGACTATTTCTTTTAATTCTTGTTGCTGTGTGTAAGATGGTTTGGGTTTTATATTCAAAGGTGTCGATGGAGCTCAGACCACTGAATAAACTA
>NW_007579150.1:26790-34749 GCF_000690725.1 Stegastes partitus
CCATGTTGTCTGGATATGAGACTGACCTCAGGACAAATAGTTATTACATTATCAAAATGGCAATATGATTTATTTTGCATGTTGTTCAGCCCAATTTAGGGAGAAACTTCACAACAAACAACACGTCCTGGGAAGTATTAATGTAAAATTTCTTAAACATCAGCATGACTGTACATCACTAATGGTGTGTGAAAGATCTTCCCCAACGCCGACGACGCCTCTCAACACGACAATCTGCATTGTTTTGTGAAGCAATTTTTTCAAGAAGGAAGAACAACACGGCCAATTGAGGACAGAGAGAGGAATCGTTTTAAGACCACTGCAGGTGCTCAATGAGACATGAGACAGCTCCTTAAAGAGGCTTGCGCCTTAAGTCAGGCTTAGCATAAATTTTACACAGTTCATAATTCAACTCCAAACAATGCCAAAGCACCAGAAGCAAACAAAGCTGTTCCCCTGTGCTAATGCAGCCTCCCTTGGAGAAGCGAGGGCCAGCTGCCGAGGTTTCCAGTCGGCCCTCGCGGCTGAGGTGCCACCATGCATCTGCCATGGATGTCAAGTCTCTGGAATATCCCTGACACCACTGAGAGGGAGACGAGGGGGAGACGGAGAGACACGTGACAAGCGAACGCATGTTTTGGCTCGTCATATTGTGTACCCCGAGACGAGACCTGACAGGATGCTAAATAATTAGATTTCACACTATGCTAAAACGCGGTGTATTCCAGAGAGGTCGCCTTCAAAATAAACATCAGTCTTATGAGTGACAGAAAATCAATTTGCTACAATTCACAGGTGCCTGCAGACATATTGTGAAGTATGTGAAATATGGGGTAATTTTGGGGCTTTCCTGTAGCTCTGTCAGATTCAGCTATGAAAAAAAACCAACAAACAGCATTGAAATAGCCCAATCCAGGACGCTACGCAGCACAGCTAAAACCACTTTAGAGGCTTGCATACGTAGAACAGACTGTCAGTGGAAATGAATTCCAAGAAAAATATTATGTACAGTAAAAACCAGGAGCCGGGGTTCCTGTAAAATACACCCTTGTTCCACTTAACTCTTGAAGTTTCTCTGTTGCTAATGGTGGAAAGGACCAATAATAGTCGTCTGCTGTGCTGAAAGCTGCCAGTGCAGACCTGCTCTTTGCACAAAGGAGAAGAGTGCAATAGAAGCTGTTAGGCGCCTCTAATTTCTGAGGTGACATTTTGTCAATATTGCTACACAACTTCTCTTCGTAGTTACTTTCTCCTCTCAATTACACAGACCGGAGTCCTGAGACGCATCCTGAAGGTCACAGATTCTGGTAAAATTCTGCTCTGTGGAACCGAAAAGTTCGGCCAGCGTCTGATGCACAACGGCACAATTAGCATCATTTAATTTAAGTGTTTTCACCTTTTCTTTTTTAATGATAGGCTTTATGCTGCGGTGCTGCCTACAACGGGCGCTTGATGTGGCCATTTAAGCAAAAAAAAGCAGCTACTTAACTCATATTATTTTAGGATTGTGAAGAAAAAAAAAGAAGCTGTGTTGTGCTACTGAAGAAACAAGTGCATCGATTAAAAATGCTTCTCGCAAAAAGGGGAAAAAATAATATCTATGATGCAATAAAAACTTCTTCTTTCTTATCAATGCTGCAAACAAGCCAAAAAACAAACACAGTGGAGGAAGGTAATCGAGCAGGGTGGCATTTTGGCACAATTTTAGCATAAAATGTGAAGTTAAGCCTCTCCCCATTCGCTTTAGTGGCCACTGATGACGACTGTCAGATTTTATAAATATGGTTAACAACAAGAACAAAAAATTTCTGTCATGAAAAATGTGGTTTACAATCACAATCAGATTGACCTTGATACATCCATTAGAATTTGTTGCATCCTATAAAGGTAACTTATACTCAAAGCTCCTCTCATGTCGCTGATCACATCCCTGAAAACCAATTTCTGTGTGTTACAGTTACACAGAAAAAGGCCTTAAAACAGCTTCCAGGTAACTCTACAGTCCCCGTCCCGCTCCACCCACCTCACTCAAGGCAGCTCAAGCACACCAGCTCACCCGAGCCGCTGCTCAAACACCGTAAAACTTCTAATCTCTACATAAAACGTGCGAAAAGTGAGGCCAGAAGCCTGCATTCTCTAAAACAGCCAGCAGGGGGGCGACTCCTCTGGTAGCAAGAAGAAGTCTGATTATAAGAAAATGATCCTGCTTCTCACATCTTCACTTTTTTTTTTTCCAAATGAGGTTGTCTGAAGACTTTCTGAATACAGCTTTAGGTTAATTTTGTAAAATATTAACCTAATTAGAGGCGAAACAGAAGATAAAGTATGTTTTAGAACGGGGCTGCTTGAGTTCTCCGTCAGATCGAGCCCTCAATTTTTTTATTTACAGTCTGGACAGTATGTACATGTGTACAGTCCATGGTAAAACTACTCCATGTGACACATTTTCACACTTTAGTTTCATGGCAGAAATGCTCAGCCATGATGTTAACTGTTTATTTTGCCCATCAGCATATAAAAAAAACACCACATGGACACGTTAACAAGATAAAAAACTTGATTTTCACTAAGGAGGTCTACGAGGTAGCTTCTCCAATCGGGCTGTCTTAGATGAAAAGAACACAAAAAAAACCCAGAACTTTTCAAAACTTTGACCTGAAAACCCTCTCGGCTTCCTGATGTGTCACATCCTCATACAATCTACAATTCATCATCATCAATAACAGTCAGAAATACACAGCGGGCAGCAAGAACACAAGCACGGGATGAGGTGCCTGAGGTCGATCCCGCTCGAGATATCACCCTGTCATAGGTGTGAATATGCTTTGACTTCCTAAATAGGTCAGCTTTTGATTTGACATTCATTAGCAGACGGCGTCCGCTGCTTTGTGTCTCCCTGAACTTCACCGGCCAAGAAGGAGAAAAAAAACAGAAAAAACAAACATGCCGGTCTAACGCAGCAGCAGCAGCACGGACCGTAAGAGGAAACACAACACCTATTAGATAAGTGTGTCTCTTTGATTCTAGGCCCGGGTAAAGACCCTGTCTCTCTAACGCATCTGTCATCTCCGTAAATGCTTCATCTTAAGCACTGATGTTGCCGTTCCTGGGCACCGTGAAACAGATGGCGGTGTTAAATCTGAATGATGTAGTACACGTCCCTAGTGGACTTTGTTTTCTTACATCGCCATTACTCTTCCAGTCCTCTGTGATAAATTTGAAGAAATCTAGTAGGACATTACGAGAGGCTGTAGTGATAATACGGCGGCGGCCCGATGCTGCTTTTCTTTTCCGTTAGCCTACTTCCTGCATATAGCACACTTTAACTGACTGTGAATCCTGAATCCTCGATGCTCCTCGTGTAATCATGTTTTTCATTCATTCTCGGCACAAGGTTGAAAAGTAAAATGCTGATGAAAAATACCCCACACCGAATGCTCTGATTATAGCGGCTCAGTGATTCACATAGACAACATTACAATGCAAATAGATGGAGGGGAGGGGAAAAAAAAAAGAAGCAGCGGTACCTCTTTTTTTTTTTTTTCATCATTCTGTATGAAATGAAGCTCACATCATTCCGAATAGAAACCTTCGTTATGGATACACTGGTGATTGCTCAGTGTGGTGGCTGATTGCAAAGCTATCTCCACTACTGACCCCCCACCGGAGAGTCACAAAGAGGGACAAAATGGCCTACAGCAAAGATTTGACTTTCTAAATAAGTCTTCTTTCTGCTTTGGAGCGAACCATTTATGTCACTTTACCTACGACGTGAAATCCTCTCTTTTATAAACGTCTTTCAAATCCATCCGACTATCTGGCATCTGTGGAAGACTTCATGTCATTAAATCTACAATATGTGACTTTTTTTTTTTTTAAATCTTGAAACACCGAGCGTGGTGTAAATCCCGCCCTCCTTCCCCTCAGATGGTCTAATTCCCCCACAGCCCTTGTCAGTCATCTTGACGAGCCGTCTACCTTGAAAACAGCAGTTAGGTACCCGGCGTCTGTGAAGCCGACGCCTCAGAAGCAGACAGCCAACACAGCTGATCTGTACTAAGAATAAAACTCCTGTTTTAATAACTGTCTGCCTTACGGCGCCGACACAACAAGCAGACCTCAGAGTAGCAGCAAATACGCAACGTTCAAACACAGTGCGTCACCTGATGCAGGTGAAAACTCTGTAACGGCTACAGTGGAGACCAAACGACAGCTGGTTATCTGACAGGAAATGAAAAGAAGGAAAGAAAATGCTAATACCTGCATTGTCATTCCAGATGCACAACGGGATTTGCTGTGTGTACAAGGAATTCAGTAAAGAAAGTATGTTATATAAGAAGAAGATAATGTTTCTAAATGCTATCTAAAATGTAAATAAAAAGAACAAGATGGGTGAAATCACTGATTCATTCGACCAAACAAACACAGCTCCCTTCACCTCTCTGCCTCTCCTGAGGTCAAACTAATGCTAGAAAACTGCAGAAACCACGGGTCATATTTGCCAGAGATGCTCAATTATGGCGCAGTGACAGCAGATGGCCAGCTGATGTGTCAGGGCCCTTTAGCTGGGAATCCATGACCCTTGAAAAACACTTCTCTGGCTACCACTTTTAGCCATGTTATCAGCATGGCTCCAGGGATAGCGATGTCGGTCTGCCCATTAGTGGGCCAGTCCATCGCTTCGGTCCAGATTGAAATATCTCAATAAGCAACGCATAGATTGAAATTCTTGGAACACATTTATGGTTCCAAGAGGATGAATCCAGATTTCTAGATTAAAAAACTTAATAGATCAGCACCAGGAAGTCTCACATGGTTCAGTACATGGTTCTGAGACTCTATGTTCAATCAGCTTTTCATCTACATCTACCATGAGATCGTAGTTTGGCCATCACTTAAGTTTTTATTTAGCTCCACCATTCTTTTGTTTATGACAAAAACCTGCTACGGTGACGTTCTCATCAGCCTGAGTCGTACTGGGCTAAGTGTTGATTTCCAAATGCTTCAGAGTAAGACGGTGAACATGACACCTGCCTCATCGTCAGCGTGTTAGCATTGTCAGCATATTAGCATGTAGCTAAAAAAAGAGCCAGTCCATTTTTTTTTTTATCTACATGCTGCTACATGTCCTCCTTTATCCTGTTAAAATTACACACAGCCATTTAATTAGAAATGAACCAGTGCAGTGCGTCACCAAATTTCACCCGATTAACAACAGCGCTAGCGTCTCCGTTTCTGACTGCTGCTGGGCTGCCATGACGACCGCGACACAGCTCTCCTCTGCCAGCATCGTAGATATAAAACAGTACGACTGGATCATAGACTTCCTTAATTCTGTATTCACAGCCCCTCAGGATGCAGTGATTCACTGTAATGACCACGTTTTACAGCAGGGAGCTGGATGCTTGTAGCTCTTTTGTGGTTTTCCTTTATGTTACAACGATGAGCAGACACTCGTGTTAGAAACCTCAGCTCCTCCCAGCGTGCTGTACAGTCAGTGTTCCTGTCACAATGTAAATGCAGGAAGATCCTACATGGGTGAAGGATGCTTGATATGTGGACTACGATCCTTGTTGGTGTTTGACTACTTAGCGGCGAGGTTATAGGCAACACACTGAGGCTGGAGGTTTGTGCATGTGTGCTGATGATGAAGCTTGTTTTCTTTCAAGCAATTGATTCCAAACTACTACACCAAGCCACTCTCCCATGTTGTCCTCTTGTTCTAAGATTTACTGTTGCTCCTCAGGGATGCGTCTGCCCTTTAAAACACTGTCACACAGCTATCCTCGCGCCCGCGGGCCTCCGGGATCCGGCCTACGACGTAGCGTACCAAAGCAAGGTGCAACGGAAGGTGCGAGGTGTCGGCGGGAGGCAGTCTCTGAGGTGTCAAATATGAAATAATGCTTTGATCACACCCGAGCTGCGAGGGATCACCTCGCCGTGACCCCTCCAAGTGTCCAGCCAGGGCTGTGCCACAGCTGTCATCCTTCTCATTTCCCTACAGAGACGTCACCTCCTCTCTGCTAATAAAATTAAAGATGCTCTCCCCACAAGTAGCGCCCTCCTGCCTCCTTGACCTTAGAACTTGATTTGTAGCTAAGCGCCGCGGCTCTCCAACACCCTCAAGAGATAAAGCTCTTTGCTGCCTCTCCAAAAAAAAAAAAAGATGATCGCTCAGTGCTCCGTGTGGTATAAACACGGGAAGAGGAGGCTGTGATCTGGGAGCTTGTGGACCGACTGCCACGGCTGTCATGCTGAGGTAGCGTTCCACGAGGTTCCCCCTCAGGCGTCATCCTCTGAAAGATGTAAATGTCGCCAAACGTCTTCCGGGTGTCTAAAAACAGCTTTTTAGCTCAAGCCTCGTGTCTTACGGTTGTGAGCGCCTTATTTGCCTTTCAAATTTAATTACGTCTAAATTACTCAGTTGTGGCTGTTGTGTGCGTGACGCAGTGTGAACAGTACAGTCGCACAGGTTGTCTGGTTTCATTTGTCAGCGTTTTTTTGTTGTTGTTGTTGTTGTGGACAGTAATGTGTGCGACATAGTTTGTACAAGTTAAACGCAGCAGAGAAGATTTATCACCACCACTGTTGGGCAGCGTCACACATATTTAAAATAACTGATTATATGCATTTGCATTTAAGCACAATGTTAAAGCCAGCAGCACTTGTGGAAATGATTTTTTTGCAGATGTAAGTGTTTTGTTTGGAGCAGAATTTTTTTTCTTGTGCACTTTCAGATGGTGAAATGTTTCCTTGAGCTGAAATATTTAGTTCAATAAAAAAAAAATAAACAAACAAATAAAAAAACATTGCACATTGATTTAATTATCAGTTAACTTTTCAAGCAAAAAAATCCAAACGTTACCTCGTTCTAGTTCGGCAGTAACGAGATGCAGCTGCATCCCTTTGTCGTACTGAACATGAATATTTGAAGACGTTTTATGACATCACCTTGGACTTTCAGGAATTGTGACATCATTCACAGACTTTTAAAATTTCACAAGCCAGCTGTTATGCAAACACTGAATTGCTTCCGACAGGGAACGACTGCAAATCCCAGAACTATTTCTGTCCTCGCACTCAAGCTGTAGGTTTTAGTGTCGATGACTAAACAAACGATTCACAGAGAATTAATTTAGTTAATTATTCGTCCTCTTACTTTTGATACTAAAGTGCATTTGTATGCTGAGGATGCTTGCATCTTACGTTATTTGAGAATGCAGGGTTTTTACTTTTAATGAATAATATTTTTGATAATTTGACTAACTGCCTGTTCTTCTGTCATTTACAATTACAAAGTAGAGTTCTGGACCTGCTTAGAGTCGGACCCTGTTCCGTGCATATGTCAAAAGCAACTGAGAAACTGAAAAAAAAAAATCTTACTCAGCAGTAAATATTTCCCTTTTGCACTTCAGCACTCGTGTAGATTCATGTGAAGCCTGGAAACCAACATTCGGTGGTGATTCTTTAAAGTGGAGGAAAGAGGTTTTAAAAGGAAAAAGAGGAATCAATTCTCCATTTCTCCAGGATAATGACGGGTATAAAGCAACGCATTTCTACATTGTTGAATGAATGGGCGTAAGGAAGACGACGCTTTATATTGTGAGATATTATATTGATTATTTGAGTGGTGGGCGCAGAAGCGATCACCACCTGCAGGTTCATTTATTACATCCGCTTTAGAAATACATTTCGGGTTAATTAAAGTATCTGATGCGGCATCACAATCAGTTTAAGGGCGGCCGCCTTTACCAGTCGTCCTCTTCCCTTCCTTTCGTGTTCACAAATGGCTGGCCTGTTTCTAGCATAAGCCATCGGGGTAATACCATGACAGAGAGACTGTAAATTGTTCTGCTTGTTATCCTCCGGCAACTGAAATCCTGCCACGCAGCCGGAGCTCAGATTGGTGACTGGGAGCTCCTTAGGCTGCGAGAAACATTGTTAGGAGACTTCTTGTCC
>NW_007579150.1:35789-74955 GCF_000690725.1 Stegastes partitus
TTTTTTTTTTTGGTCCAGCTGCTGCCAATTCAATCCAATTTTTGACACCCTAAATGTGGCAACAATCATTCTTTGTTTGAGGCGGCACAAGCAGGCATACATAAACGTAGCACGTTGTGTGCTGATAAAATACAGTCCGAGAACAAACGGAAAGCCTTTGACCTTGCATGGCTTGGAGAGTGTGATAGCCGCCTGGATATAAGAAAATCAATATTCTGCATTTAGCTGTGCAGGACCCTCTGTTAAACGGAGCAGCACACCACGAAGACAATGGCAAGAGAGACACGTTGTACCTTCAGCTTGATATATCTGAGGTTGAGTCAAACAAATATCATATAATAAAATACAACGAGCTGCAATTAATCTCTCGACGGAAACTGTGATTATGTCAGAGTCTGAGGAGAGAGGTTTATTTTTAAACCTTAGATTCAAAGATTGGCCTCTTAGTAGTTACCAGACTTGAGCCTTTTCAAACCTTCCACACCTGCATGATTGTTCCTCTCCTTAAAGGAAACGACAACACTGAAGACGTCAAAGTTAAATTTCTGAGTTAATCCTAAAGGACAACTCATAGGTCAGTTACAACATTTCACACTTCACAAAATAGGTCATTAACTGCAAGTGTTCTGTTGAGTTTCAAACAGGCTGGAAAATGAGCATAAATGACTTCTAAAAGCTCGCGCACCATAATCCAGCTGTTGCCGACTTGCTGCACTTCAAAATCTCATATTCTCTTAACATTAACTCAAGGCCAAACGCCCGGACCGCAGCAGACTCGCTGCCCTCAGACGCCGCTCATGTACTTTGAGAGACATAAACACCAACTCGCTGCACGTTCAGGTTTTTAATTCAGTAAATCGGGGCTGTTGAGATCACCAGCATTTTGATGCTTTTTCACCCTAACATGGTAACCTATCTTTAATGTTTTCTACTCCCTATACTGCAACTACACTAAAGTCTAACACAACAGTCCAGCTACACATCCCACCTGCGTTAAAGTTTGAATCTTTAGTCTTTCTTGCCACTTTTTGAAGAAAGGTACTGATTCCATATAGCTCGAAAACGTTCATCATGTCTTCTTAGTGATAATCTAATGTTCAGGTTCTCTATTCAGACATGTAGAGTGTGGTTTTTTATTACCTGGGCTCGCCACGACACACCATTTCGGTGTGGGCGTGGCTTGCCCGGCGGATCTGGCGACTCTGCTGGGCGTGCCGCAGGTGCCGGCTGACACGTCACTCTCTGAAGAAGGCGAGCGTTGTCGCCGAAACTGTCAGGTAATAAAAAACCACACTCTACATGTCTGATAGAGAACCTGAACATTAGAGTACTGATTCCACTTTGTTGTAAGAATTTAGCTCGTGGTGCCGTTGAACTCCACTGTCGTATGTAAAGACGTGTTCCTGTCATTTTAGGATGTTCCCATTGATATAATGATATCAATATTACTGCTTTCTATGTGTTTCTATTGTTTGTAATAGAGCTAAGGGTAAATGTAACGTCTATCAGTGTATGAACATTGCACACGTTTGCAACCATAGCTCCTGTATGTGCAATGTAGGTCACAGCAGGTGTGTCAAACATTGTAAACATTTGCTTATTAACACAAGAATTATCAGGGATTTACAACTGTGTTTATGTACATGTATTCTTCTTTTATTTCTGTTTTGGCTCTAACCAATAACTGACTAAATTATCTGGTTCTTTAGCTGCTAAATGTTCCTCTAACGTAAGCTGGCTGGCAAATAGCTGACATCATGTGCATGTCACGTGGTACTGGTCGACTGTGGCTTTTCTTTTCTTGCATTTTTGCAGCTTTCTGCAGCTGGAAAGTAGGTTGATGGAAACAGTGAGAGTGAACCATAAGAGTAGAGTTGCTGGCTGCACAACCAAAACAATGAAACACACTAAAACGCTCTACAGATCTTTGGGGAACTCCAGAGTTGTGTGGTATTCCTGGGTGTTTTCTTCACCTTTCACATTAAAAATAATCTAGAAATACCGATGAATGCAGCTTGAATTTTAAGTCAGTCACAAGATGAGAGCTCTAGTGTCTGTCTTCCTATGAAAAAGAAAAAAAAAAAAATGTGCCCAGAGAAACGCCTGAGGTGATGGCTGAACTCCCAAGATCCTTATCCAATCGATCACTCACAAGCTAGGCCAGGACAGGCCTGATCCACAGAGGCCCCATCCTACAACCCACAGGATCCAAAGGAGCTGCTGCCAACCACCCGGTGCCAGACACCACAGGACACCCACAGATACCGTGTTAATGCCCCAGAGTCAGAACTGTTTTGGTGGCACAGGGTAGACCTCCACAATATTAGTCTATATAACCTTGATCTTTTTTCCCCCTGAGATAAAGCAAGTTGTTTTTGCTCTGTAGTTTTGGGGCTAATTCAGGAGGCAACAAGGAACAAACAAACTATAGTGTGTCAGAAGTGAATCTATCTGAAATAAGACCTCCCTGCTTTATCCATCACACCTTGTGCAAAGTTGTGTATCGCAGAAACACACAAAAAAAGGTGAGGTTAGAACTGTTGGGGGCAAAAAGCAGAACTTACTTTTGTCCTTGGTTAGTGTAGTTGTTGTCGTAAGATTCATATCCTTGGTCATCGTAAGCCGTTCCGTAGCCGTCGTCGTATTCCTGAAGTCACAGAGATGAAATTGACCCAGTTAGATGAGGTGCGAAGCAGAAAATATTCTTGTAACACTTTGACCTTGATAAGACGTCGGTACGACAACCTGTCATCCCGACAAGCCGAGTGGAGAAGACATATGTTTAATAAATGCAGCTGTCTGCTGCGCTCTTTGGGTAATTTATGATCTAAAACCCTTTCTGATATTGGTGTACAACAACTTCTGAGTCTGATTAAATATCTTACACCAAGCTGCGATGCCGTATTGAGTTCTTAAAAAAAACATCCATGAAATTATTAGATGGGATTTTCTTCCCCTTGTTTCCATTGCAATGCACCAAAGCCTTCAACTTAGCGCACATGTGGGTCAAAACGCTTCATCTGCTGCTGCTGCTGCTGCTATCGAAGCCCATTCGCGGCACCATTAGAGTGGCAACTGCAGCCCTGCCCTTGTCTCTGTGTCAACCCGACTGACAGTGGGATGTAAAAACTCTTGCTGTGGCTATGTTTCATCACCACCTCAAAGGATGAGCCTTGAACATCTGTTTGTGCTCGAGCAATCTGCCCCGCCTCCCCCCCCTCTGCACTCCACCCCGGCCCCCGCCAAGAGGAACATCAAAGTGAACCAGTGCCGCACCCGTCCTAATTTGGGATAAATGGGACTTATGTTCCACAAAAGGCGTCGACCCCTAGCGACACATCCCTCATCCCCCACACACTTCTTGGCTAATTCCATCTGCCCCTTATTTGCATGTTTGAACCGAACGTCTGTAAGATTTAGCAGCAGAAGAAAACGCTCATCACATCCATGTTATTATTAAGGCCCTAATTCCCGATTAGAAACATGCATTTGCCAAAATGACAGTATTTGAATTGACTCTTTTTATCTTTAATCCTCCAGAAATGAAGTATGTGTGAAGGAACCACATGTGATATCTGAACAAAGAGACCCGGATGTAGTAACGCCTCCTCGTTTCTGGGTAAAACACACGATCTGGTGCAACAGTTGCCGAGACATTTGTTTTCTTAAACTGTGGGGGGAATCTGGCAGCTATATTTTAGGAATCCACTGCACAGGAATATGTTTAAACCTCTCCTTGATCGTCCCATTGGGACGCTTTCCAACGCTTGTTTGTGATTTTGCTGTTTGTATGTGTGGGAGGCCTGTTGGTTTTTGTGGAGGTCTTTGTCAGTTCTCTTCTATTTGTCTAGAGGTGGCTTGAAGGGAATTCAAGTGCCTCCTGGCATTTGTAATTCTGCAGCTACAAGAGCTTTTACAAAGTCAACAATTCCCCATGCTAATGCGGGGACTAAGTTTAGTCAACAAATGTACTTCTGACAGTAATAAACCCCTTGAACCAACTTTAAAAACAATAGAAGCAGCATTCCTCAAAAGGCACTGCAATGTTGTCAAAAGGGATGTAATTAAAAGCACTTCTCAACGGGCAGAGGACATCGTACACTTCTGTTTAGACTGAAAATAGTAACTGGTAATATTTAAAAGTGACAAATACAGGAAGGACGACTTTGGACATGATTTCAGGAGGGAACAAGCTGAAAGAGGCGATCGAGAGAGAAGCTGACATGAATCTTCAGCTTTGTCGATCTGTTTGTAGTTCTGGAATATTAGCTCTGAAGCGCTTCATGTTCTGGTTCCAGCAGACGTTTGCAGCACTGATTGGTGATTTATCAGGTTTTGAATCTTGTTATGTTGTATTTTTTTCAATTACTATTGGTGCCACTTCCTGATTTGACGTAACCGTACTATCAATAAGAGCTATATGTTGTTGTGTCGAACAGGAGTATCTCTGACCACTTAAAGGGTTAACGCGTCGTTTATATGATCTGCACAGAGCTGCTGCATGTCGGCGCTCAACACCAGACTTCCTGCAGCTCGAGTTGTTGACTGGTGTTGACGCCGAGATTAACTGGACGAGTTGACCTCCAGTCAAGGGTAACGCGCCATGCAACAGTTCCTCATGATAACTCCACAGTTATCAAATCATCAGACCAGAGATAAACTAACTTATTTTATGTCTTCATTGTGATTGTACTGTAGCTTTGAAGGGTTTATTACAACATACGGGCCGAGGTAAAGAAACAGGAGCAACCATGATTCTATGACATTAATATGGCAGACGTTTGTCTAAAAAAAAGAACTTCACATACACAGTAATCAGATTACCATATTTTCCGGGACTATAAGTCGCGTTTTTTTTCATAGTTTGGCCGGGGGTGCGACTTATACTCTGGAGTGACTTATGTGTGAAATTATTAAAGCTAGTTGGCCACAGCTAGAGGAACGAGTTCGCACATCGGTGCTTCAACACCGTGCTGCCGGGTGAACGCGCCGTGCAACTTTCCTGGAAGTCGTTGGATGGATCGACAAAGGATGGGCTTCGGTGACAGGATTCAGAAAGGCTGGAATAACTGGAATTGCAACTGACGATGAGTCTGATGTAAGCGACGTAGAAGAGGAAGCGCCGCATCTTCTACCTCCGGAGTTAGCGGAGTTGTTTAAAAGTGACACCGAGGATGAAGATTTTATTGGATTTTAGTTATTTGGAGTGACACGGATGGTTTGGTAAACTTCTGAGCATGTTATTTATGCTATAGTTATCTGAATAACTCTTAATATGTTATGTTAGCATACCAGGCACGTTCTCAGTTGTGTCATGTAACATAAGCATACCGTACAATTATTCAGCCTGTTGTTGCCTCTATTCTATTTTTATTTTAAATTGCCTTTCAAGATGACATGTCTGTTCTTGGTGTTGGATTTTATCAAATAAATTTCCCCCCAAAATGCGACTTATATATGTTTTTTCCTTCTTTATTATGCATTTTATGGCTGGTGCGACTTGTACTCCGGAGCGACTTATAGTCCGGAAAATACGGTAGTAACAGCTATATTTTATCTATGAATCAATTATCTTAGTATTTAGAGTAAAAAATGCAAATGCGAAAATAGATACCAGTTTTGTTAATTGGGATTTCATTTAATCAAACAATCTTTGTTTATTAAATGCTCAGGAAAACAGCAAATTGCATAGATTTGTAACACATAATGTAACACAGGCCTTTACTGTAAGTGGACCAACAACGCCTCCTGTCACATGTAGTCATCCTCCAAAGGCCCATCCTGAGTCAGGAGGAAGCCCGGTGCTATTATCGTACAGCAAAATGAGTTTTAAAGTAATAAAATAACAACACACGCTATTTGCTCAAAGCCACGACTCAAGTGTTTGAAGCTAAAACAGCTTTAAATAAAACGAAATTTTAGTGTTGCAAGAAACGGCGTTCCGTTTGAAATTAAAACAACGTCTCTGTGTCTGTGTTGTTATGTCGCTGCTCTAAGACGCATCCTGTTTCAATCTATTTAGAAGCTGACTCTATTATACAGTATGTATTGCAGGCTGAAATAAACAAGCCTCGTTGTGAATATTGAATGATGGGAACCCCGGGAGGAGGGCAAAAAGTAAAACCATGTAGCTGCGGTTGTAAAGGCAAGTCTCAGCTGTCAAAATAGGACACTTTGAGTCACTGCCTTCACTGGTGATCACAGGTTCTTCACATGTAAAATACATGGACGCACCATAGTAAATAAGTCACAGAAAAGATATGAGCTTTATAGGCTAATTCAAGAAAATTATACAGTAATGCAAAAAAAAAAAAAATAGGGCAAACAAAGTTGGTGCTAAATGACAACCCACAAAGTATGCATCTGATCAATTAGCACCCAGACATGAAGCTTCTCGTCCAGCAGAACTATAAAGGGAAAGTGAACCCGACAAAGAAATTAACAAAGTCTCGAGCCTGTGCTTCTCGGCTGCACAGTTACATAATTTGATGAGAAAAACACCACATCAGACATGTGATTGGGTTTAAGGCTGAGTATTGAATGGTTAATGACACAGCGCAGTGGTATCATGAAATGCATGTACTGAAAAGGTGGGGCTAATTAAAAATAATGAGCTGTGTGGGCTGTAGCCTTAGCCACTGATATCATGAACCTTTATCACACTTTGACGCTGCAGCATTTCAGATTTCTGTTCGCCGTCGAGACCCAGTAGGGGGTCTTACAACCAAAGAAATATCTCTCCTGTTCCTTCAAGATGTCTGCTTTTATTTGTTTTTAAATTGGCTGTGTTTGAATTTCATTTCCTCCAGTCGGAGAAATAATAACCAAATGTGATTTTTCTTTATACATGCATTTTTATTATTATATTCCTGTGTTATGAAGGCAGCAGGGGGCGTTTCTATAAGACAGGATTAAAGTGCAGTTTTCCTCATCATCAGCATCCAGCAGCCTCGGTCCTATGCTGTCAATTATTCATGTCACATTATCATTCAGGAAACAAAATAAATAGACAAGGCTTTCTAAATAAACTTGGATCCATCTGAGACGAGAACTATGCTGGGAGGAAATGCTGCTGATGTTAAGAAGAAGAAGAAGAAAAAATAATACACAACACCATTTTCTTTTCCATGCCAAACTCTAGTTGGCAACTTCCTTTTGAAATTTTGACATTTTTAATTATTTAATGTGATACGGTCGGTATTGAGTTCATACCACGCAGCTGATCTTTGCTTTTTCTTCCTTTCACTCAACAGTGAGATTATATCAAAAAATAACAAAGGCAGAAAGTGTTTGATTTAGTAAATGGGATGTATTTGTAGTGTTTTTATCCACAGCACTTTATAATATATCTTTTATTTACCCATTCACACACACCGAGGGTGGTGAGTTACCATACAAGGAACTACATTAACCAGGAGCAACTCTGGGGCTTAGACACCAAACACAATCCCAAGAGATACTGATGCACATGTTTACATTAATGTATGTCCGCATCGAAACCCAGCACAGTTCATAAAAGAAAGAAAAAAACCATCAGCTGCTAGATCCACAGTCCTGAAGTTTGGATGGAGGATAAAGTGAACGTACAGATAAAATGCCACAACAGCATTAAAGGGTCTCACTGCCAACTTTTCTCCCATCTTCCCTCCCACTTTCTTTTCTGTGCACAAGCATGACATGCACAGGCCATGCTGGAATAGTGTTGTATAGATCGGTCTGACTTTGTTTCCCATTTATAGAGCTGTAGCTTGGCTGAACACCACATTTATTTATTTTATTTTTTTTCCATCTCACACACAAAGTGGACGGCTAGTGGACAGTGAAGAGGTATTTGCTGAATTTGCCAAAAAGTAAATTGGATCAGGATCACATAGTTTACCTTTGAGAAGCAACTTAAACAAACCCCCTGCACAAATTTAAAAAAAAATAAATGCAGTCCAACCTTGATACCCTCTCACCCATCAGTGTTGTTTTTTTACTGTTTAAACTGAGTGTTTTCATATATTTCAGTTCCTTGCTACAACCGCTAGCCATCGTAAACTCTATGTATATTTGCAACTTGCTTCAAAGTCCCTCTGCCATTGATTAAAAACCTGTTCTTTAGGTTTGTTTTGTTTCTTTGTCTGAATCTGTGTTTTTGAGACAAACATCAGTCCACTGCAGTTTTAAGGTGCAAATGCTCGACCAGGGTGTGACCGCTCATGTCTCTCATGATATTTCTAACTCGCGTGGGTGATACAATAACTTTCACTTTTAGTAAGATACGGGACTTACTGAATGGTAGGGAGAGTTGACTTTTTCTACAAACACAAGAACACTGAGTAGCGCTAAATAGCACGAGTCGTAATGCTGGTACTGTAATACAGCATTATATGATATTTTAAAGTGACACATGACAAAAAGGTAACGGGAAAAAAAAAACTCCTTTGAGGCGGTTTTAGACTTTTTAAAGATTTTCCACATAACTGATGAGCTGCTACTTTCGTTGTCTTCACCTCTTGACATCATGAAACATGACCAATACCAGCTGTAAATAATAATTAAAATAATTACAATTTTCCCAATTAAAAACTATTCCTGAAGACTTCTTGATAATTTACTTACACAGGTGGTGGACAAAGTTTCTTTAGCGGTTCCCATACGACTGGTTTTGTTCCCAGTTTCTTCTGCTCTCTTAATTGCAGTCGTGCATATTGGAGCCTATATGGTGACCTCTAGATGAAGATTGTTGATGAAACACTTTAACGTGGAATCAGGAACAATAGATAGAATACTAATATGAAAAAAAAAATGGTGTTCATCCTGATAGAACCATCATTATCTATCAAAGCCATTCACAGAAATATTCTGATTAGTGTTAAATTGGCGGCTCAGGTGGTAGAGCGGGTTGTCCACTGATGGCAAGGTTGGCGGTTGGATCCCCGGTTCCCCCCACATGCCGAAGTGTCCTTGGGCAAGAGACTGAACCAAATGGCTCCCAATGGCCTTGCATGGTGTATGAATGTGTGTGTGAATGGGTGAATGAGAAACATTGTAAAGCGCTTTGAGTGCCGCAAAGGTAGAAAAGTGCTATATAAGACATTTACACATAAATGTGAAAAGTCCGATCCCACAGTCCCCAAATTTCATGTTTGGTTGTTGAAAAAAATTTAAAAAATCATACTGACTGACATCTCCGGTGTCGCTCCTGTGGCAAAAACAACATGCATCAAAAAAAAAGAAGAAAAAGAAATGAGCCTAAACTCTAACACACAGTGTTGTGTCACAATGCACAAAGTGCTGCTACCACCGGCTAACACAGACCTTAAACTGTAGGTGCAGGGCAGGTAGACACACACTAATTAGTTTTCAGCACAAGCCATGTGCCATCACTGTTAACTGAGTCCTCCTGTCGTCTCGCTGGCGACTCCATCTAGTTGCTGTCCACTCACATTGGAGAGCAGTGGCTGGTATTAAGGGCCACATTAAACTTTAACAATGGCATGTTATTGCCATTTATTAGAGCATCAACTCCATAATTGAGTTACAAGCGAGCTGAGGGGAGAAACACGCTGGGTTTATAAATCACGTCGGCACATTTAAAAGGATTCTTTTCTCTGGTTTCTGTCGCGCGGAAAGCAGTTTTAAAACGGAGAGCAGACTGCGTCGATAGTGAAGCCATTACAATATCTGATGTGTTTGTATTGGTCTCCCATTTAATCAAAATGTATTGGAGAGCACAATAGCACGACAGTACTGCAACAGCGCTGTGTTTCCAGCACTAAACAGGATTAGTATGACACCGAGAGGTTGAAGGAGGGGGGTGAGGAGAGTGAGAGGGGAGAGGGAGAGCAGCCCCTAAGTGAGTCTTTCATTTGTATGCCAGTGGATGGCTGAGAGGCGTGTTGTTAAAAGATAAGGACTGGCCTCTGAGGCCACTGAAGACTAACAGAGGGTCTGGCATTGCATGTTACAACAGCGGTATCACAGCCGCTCCACTGTGCTCTACAATACCACTGTAACAGATAGCATGCCACTGACACCCAGAGCAGGCTTTTTCAGGCGCTGGATTTGTTCCCTGCAGTCTGAACTAAATCCAAAATGAGTTCAACAACACGCTGTCCTCACATTATGAACTTTGTAGAAAACTGTACACGCTGCATAGCCCGTGGTGGGAGCCAAAAGGTGCCGCAAATGCAAACACAAGAAAAAAAAAAGGGGACAAAATTAAGCAAATGAGAAGAGGAATAAGAAGAAAAGTCTCATTCTTCTAAGGCAACTAAATTACAACACCATCTGTTCAAAGAGAAATGCCTTGCCTCCGTACAGCTGTTCTGCACTGCTCTTAACTTTATAACGATAAAAGCAAAACAACACGCCGCGATATTGCTCCACGGAAAACAAATAATCCAGCGGTTGCAACTGCGGGTCATCTGTCTTGGTCTGGAATTTCTCAAAGTAGCTACGTGTCATTTATTCGGCTCTCCCTGCCAGCATATTTCAGAAAGCTGAACAGGCTGGAATTTGCCGGAGCTTTTCTGCTGCAGGGGTAGAAATACTACTCACGCTATCGGACTGAGGATGCCAGGAAGTTGGCCCCATGCATCAAGTTGAAGTATCACTGTGCTCCCCCGTGTTATGCTTGACGAATGTCTTTCCTTCTGTTATTTCAATACCTTTGGTTTTGATCTCGTTCTACTAACATCTGCTGGGGATAATCTGGGGGAATTCCTGTCGATTAATAAACTAGAGGAACACGTGTGCTCTGTGAAATCCACTGATCACTGGCACCTCTGTCGCCACTCGACTATACTCGCGTGTCCTGTGCAGAGTCACGAGGGGTTGGAGGCCGTCCAAGCTCTATCGCACAGAAAAGCCATTCACACTCACACCTGCGCATAAGTTAAGAGTCACCAATTTACCAAACCGGTGTGATTTTGGACTGTGGGAAGAACAGCGCTGGGAGGAAATGTCGACACAAGACAGGCATGACTGACCAGGTGATGTGAACTCTGCTTAGAGGCATTTTAATAAGGAATTCAACCATATGGGGTTTTACTGTCAACCTTCTCCCATTAATTAATTCATGAGCATTGTGGACCAGGAGTCTACAGAAGCTATAGTTGTGTATTGTGTGTTTTTTCTTGTATCATGATACAAGAAAAATATTTTGTTACTAATATATGTTGTAATTTCAAAAAAAATAAACAAACAAACATGATTTTCCACAAGATGAACTCTATTTGGAACGATGTAATCATGCCAGAATGCTGATGACGATTCTTTAGGGAGGAAAATCTAGTAAAGAAAAAATAGATAAGGTTAAAAAAAAAACTGGATCCTATCTCATATGGTCCAAAGATATCTAATATGGTGTTTTATTACTTAATTACAAGATCTTGCCAACACAGTACCTGTTGTTAGTCGACACCATTTCTGCAGCACAAATGATGATTACTGCCAAAATGATAATCACTGTTATTGTGATCAATACTGAGTTCACGGATTTTAGAGATAACTATTTTAATTTCACTTTCATGTTAAAATAAATGTAGTATTGCTTTTGCTTGCATATTGTGCTACGTTCCTGTAACAATCTGCATCAAAATAAGGCTTAAAATAAGGTTTTTCTTCATCAGAATCTAATCCATCTCCTGGTTGCAAAATGTAAATGAAATTGTACCCAAACTGCCCTCACTTGCTGAACATTTGCATCATCTATTGACAGACACTACAATGTCCTGATGTTCCCTAAAGGCATCACATGCAGGCTACAGTCTGGTGGCTGTGCACAGAGAAGCCTCTAGTCTCCACTCAGTCACCACAGGGCGGCAGCTCAAACACAGAAAGAAATAAGACGCTCCACTGTCAGATTTACCCAACCTGAAACAAAGTGTTTCTATTTGTTTGGGCTGTGTTGTATAAGGAGTGTGTCTCGAATGTCAATATCACAGTCAATCATGTCCGTTTGATTGTGAGACGCCAACATTATGATTAATTGTGCAGATCTACAAGTGATGTTGTGTTTCTTTGGTTTTCAGTGTTTCTCTCCTGCTCCTCACACAGTTTGCTGTGCACATGTGGAGCCTGCATGTCAGGAAACTCTGTGTCTTTAAAAAATGCATTAAAAACTTGGTGTATCCGGGTTATTAGCATTCTTATTTAGGGCACTGTGAATGTCTGAAGCAAAATCTATGCCAATACATCCTGTAGAGAGGGAGATATTTCAGTGAAAGTGAAAAATTGTTCTGCTGGTGGTGTCTTAAAAAAAAAAAATAATCAGCTGAGCCCCAGCGTTAGTCAGATTCATCCTGAGGGCATAAAGAATATCCATACCAAACCACAAGGCAATATATCACATAGATCTTGACATACTTCACTCATGCCTCTAGCATGACTTGAAAGACTAGAAAACAAACATTTGTTCTAAAAAGCAAATTAAAACTTCATTTATAAGCTATAACAGGCAGATCACTGAAATGTCCCATTTGCAGTGGAGATCACAGATGATTTACATTTGTGAGAAATAAAGCTAATTCAATTTTCTCCGCAATTACAACAAATTGCAGGTTTTGTACCATGCGAATAGGTTTCAATCTTATCTTCATGACCGGTCTTGCCTGCCACACCAGCTAGATGCAGCTTCTTTATTACTGTATCCGAAATATTTTCCTCACCATTACATCCAATTTAGATTAAAAAGGCTGCGAGGATGGTGAATTAGAGAACACAATTCAATTAACAATGCTTGGCTCTCAGCAGGACTGGACATGTGGAGAAGTGCCTGAGGGAGATGATGGTGATTTCTTTTTGATGCCACTACAGTCAGCGAGGACTCACAATGCTCAGAACGGATTACTGTATCTTGAGGATTTCACATAAACAATGCCAGCCCACGTGCGCTGCGCACTTCTCGGACGTCTCGCCCAAAGGAATTAAGCTTCCGTGTCAACAAAAACAAGCCCGGCTACCTTACACGTAGCTCTAGATTTAGCATGAAAGTGAAGTTGTGCTGTGTTGATTAGCCTCCGTGGACACTGCTCCACATTGGTGATGTTGAAACTGCACAGAAAAGATGTCGTGCAGCCTCATTTCAGACATGAGAATTACATCATGTTTAATTCTTCTCCAATGAGATTAGCAGCAGGTAAGAATGATCTCAGTGCGCCTAATGAATTACATGAAATGAGATTTGGCTGCAATCATAGTAACCATTCAAGACTGATGGGGCAGCCAAGACTGGATCACCAGATAATAACATTTCTGTCATTTTCTGTGGTAACAATTGAATTTAGAGTAATTTGATACTGATGCTGAACAGAAGCTTTAAAGGAGGTAGAGGATAAAACCAAAAGATCATGCAGACAAAGATACACTTGTGTGTCACTGTGACAAAGAGTTATGTGAGGTCTGGTGCTTTTGTCATTCTGAGCAAGAAGAAGAAGAAGAAGAAGATGCCTACAGCTGAACAAGTGTTTTGGCCCGTGGCGATGCCGCGCGGCAAAAAAGAGAACGATAGGAACATGCATATGAGCAAATGCTAAGCAGTGACAAATGAAGGAAACAAATGTGAGCAAGTAACATCTTTGTCATTTCATTGATGAATACAAGAGCCTATTTGTCAGCGCCCGACGCAGAACACTTGTCCTGGGATAGTGATGTATTCAGATAATACAAAGCAACTCATTCACAGCCTCTGTTTGCTGCGATGTGGTTAGATTTATCACGCGGCAGATGTTGGGGGTCTTTTTTTTTTCCAAAACAGACACACAGGTGCAGGTGTCGGGGGGATGCAGTTTACAACTGTGACAATGATGGGAAACAGCTGGTCCAGGAGTCATTCTCCACGACCTCCACGCATTTGAATTGCAACCTCTGAATAAACCTGTCAGATGTGGTTAGGTATGGGCTGCTGGGGCAATTTTCCAATGCGGGCCACCTCCTCTCTCCTTCTATCTGCTAAATATGCGATGTTGATGCTGGAGTCTCTGGGGAACTTGCCTTGACAGTGCGGCAGGAGACTCTCTTGGCAAATGCACAAAGGCTCTGACTCTAAGCCTAATATATTCATTTACTGGCAGCTGTGGATTTTACAGCCAGCTTCCCATAAGACTGTGCAGGTAAGCTACAAGACCGCATCACAATAATAGCTGCATTAACAAGTTCATACTCTTTATGCTAACATGCATGTTTGCAAGCCAAAAAACTACATGTGGTGGACTGGTGAGTGCTGCATTTGAATTCAATTCATGCAGACTAATATTTAACCCCGTACACATCTTTTAAAAGGGCTGCTTCACCCAAAATCCAAAACACACAGTGGTATGTAGTCAGGAGAGACAAGGTTTAGAGTAATTTGTCTCTGATATCTCTGCTTAAAATGAATACAATGATAGGAGTGATTTTGTTGGGGAGGGCATCTGTGTCCAAAATAAAAAACTGTGTTTAAAAAAAAGCTGAAAAATGACTGCAAATTGCTTCGAACCTTTCTCATATGGCGCGTCACTGTCTCGGGCCTCTGAAATCCCTTTTTTTGCTCCAGTTGGCATTCAGATCTGGCTTTGCACTCATCATACAGAGCTTTGTGGTATGATTTTAAAGGTCAAACAAATTAGACACATTGCCTTGTGCGGCAGCTTCATTTGCCAGACGCTGACATTAGTGGAAATATTTGCATAAAACTGACGAAGGCTGCATGATTATGACCAAAATGGTAATCATGATTATTTCTGATCAATACTGAGATCATGATTAGGGTTTTTAACCACAATTGATTTCAGAAATTTTAGCTGGCACTGATTTTACTTTGATGTTGTGCTACATTCCTGCTAATTAACAACAAATCTGCATCAAAATGAGACTTAGAGTATACGGCTCTTCTTCACCTGAATTTAGAGAAACTTCTGGAGGTAAAATGAATAAAATTGTAATCAAAATGCCTCACTTGCTGATTATCTGTTCATTGATTGACACTACAGTTCACCACTGTTTCTGAAATGCCACAAGCCAGCTGTGCACAGAGAAGCTTCTAGTCTCCACTTCTCGCTGTTTCCGTCCTGTTTCTTGCTCATTTTGCCGTGCACATCGACAAACTACATGCCTTCAAATAAAGTAAAAATAAAATCCCAAAAGCCCTAAATAAGTATTGTTCATTCAGATAGACTTATTTTGCAGATGAGTGATGGAAAATGAGAATCGTGTGGGTTGATGTGTTTCCATTAATTTGCCGCACTTTACATCACACTTGACACAACAGGACTATTGCTCTTGCACACATTATAATGTCAATGCTGAAATAATACATTCTGCAGCTGTAGTGGAAAATTAGATTTCAAAAGAACATTCCACACTGTTACATACAAAACGGGGACAGCGTTTTAATACACTTTGGCATCTCAACAGATAACAGGGGCTGGTTGACTTGAACTTTTTTACTTTTTCTTTCTTTCTTTTTTTAAAAATATACAGTAAGTGCCAAGAACAGGTGTAGTTCACAGGAACATTTTCAATGACACAGGTAGGAATAAAAGACCTATGCATTGGAACATGTTTTCCCAAAAAGGGAAGGGAAGTAAGTAATTTTCAAAAAGGGCAGAAGCTGCACTGACCAGCTCCATATCAGGTGGATTAGACTAAAACAACCTTGTTTACTGTCCAATGTAAAGAAAACTACAATTAATTGAGTTCACTTGTATTTGGGAGATGCTCACGCCCAGCATCAGTTCCTGTGATGCTATGAAGCAGCAAATATAAAGCAGTCTGTCGGTTAGCTGTGAGGAACAACATGAGTTCACTTTCTTATCCTGCATTTGTTTGCAACAACCCATAGATTTACAGACAACTACCGCTGCAATAATGCAAGGAAAGTTCAACAGTGATGAATCTTTGGCGAGTTCTACAGTCGCAAGGGTGATTTTTTTTTATCTTACTCACAATGGATAATGGCGTAATAATGACATTTATGGAAAAGTAAAGTATTCTGAATCTTAAAATATGTGTTTTTTTAAGCGCTATCATTCTGAGAAGGAGCCTGATGTTCATCACAGGTTGTGTTCAATGAGGCACTGAGGGGTTTGACTCTTTGCCTCCTTTAGCTCCATCCTTTGGCTTTGCTGCTGCTGCTGCTGCTTCAACTGCCACCGCGGTGGTGAGCACTCAGATCAGCAGCCAAACCACCACCACAGCTAACTTCCTGTTGTTTTCAGAACATCAACATGCATGAACACAACGCTCAGTATTCCTTGCCTCATGTCTCTCCCTTCAACTCTCCCGTCCTCCCTGGGGAGAGGCGCCTCACAGTTGGAAACCTCTGATCCACAGTAACCAGGACATCGCCAGTTGAAAAAGAATTTGCTGCTGAATTTTTTTTTAAAGTCAGTTTTAAACAAAACTCCAGACACCTTACATTGTTTTGAGGCTATAAACTATATGAAATTGAGTAAATCTGCATTATCAGATACAAAAGAGGTACAAAATTAAACTAATGCTAACGCTCAGATCTGGTTGCAGTAGCAGCTCTGTTAGCCAGACAAAACCAGGATGTGGCAACGTTCTTAAAATGAAGCTGTGAGGTCTGGACTATTGTTTAAAGCAGGATTACACTGAGTCAGCTGGAATAGCTGGTTAAAGTGAAGGAAAGATCACAGTTGGGGTTCATAAAAAAATGACAAAAAAAATTGTTAACTGCAGGTTTATGACGACTCCGATCCGACCTTCACACCCTCGTACTTTATCACTGCTCATTGCTAATGTCAGAGTTATTCACGTGGTTTAATCGTAGCAAACTGGACTTGCTTGAGTTTCTTGGAGACGTTTCAGCTCTCATCCAAGCAGCTTCATCAGTTCTGACTGACTGGTTGGGAGATCCAGATGCTTATATTCTTTCGGAGCCATCAACGCTTGAGTTTCGGTTTCAGCAGGAGGTTTGTTGCTCCTCCCCCTCGTTATGCAAGTCGTTAGGCCTCCCCCTGTCACAGTGGGGTTCGTTAGGGTCTAGGTGTGAATGTGGTTTCATCTCGATAAAACATTCAACTCGTATAATGAGGGGGGAGGAGCAACAAACCCCCAGTTGGAAGCAAAACTCAAGTGTTAATGGCTCCTAAAGAGTAGAGGTGAAACGTCTTCAAGAAACTCAAGCGAGTCCAGTTGCTACGATCAAACTACGAGAATAAGCATGACCTGACCTGGATGACTGAGAATCTTAATGTCAGAGCTGATATGCAACTCATTCCTCGTCTACACACAAGCAAAGAATGAATAATATATTTAAAAAAAGTTTTCAGGGTAAGAAAACAGTCAAATTATTTGCTTACGAAACCTGAAATATCAATTTTAGGATCTGATTTTTATATGAAACAGAGAAAAGCTGCAAATTCTCAAATTTGAGACACTGGGAGGAGCGAGTGTTTAAACTAAAAATGATAAATTTTCCTTCAACTGGCAGCATACCACAATGACAAGCATAAATAGTGTGTGTGGTCTCACTGCTGACTTGGTGTATTGTTGTAATATACTCACATATTCGCCGTATGTGTCCTGGACTATGGGAGGAGCTGGCCTGTAGCCTGCGGTTGGGGGGGCACCTCTGGCTCTCTGCACCCCCCTCCCTCTGGAGGACGGAGCCCGGCTGGGTGGGGCTCCTCTGGGTGCCGCTCCTCGAGGCACCGCCGCATGCAGGGGAGGAACTCCACCGCGACTCCTGACACCGGACACAAACGCCAGGGTTAGACGCAAGAGCAGGAAAGCTAATACAGGTTTTAATCAATTCCTGTGAATTACTAGAGGGAGGAATATGTGTGTGTGTGTGTAGGTAAGATGCACTTTGCAACATGTTTAAGTGCTCTTTGTCTTTGAGGCATTAAAGATCCTGTTGCAAGGATGCTAGTAAACAGCGCATCATCAATATGAGATGTCCGATGCATTCCACATCTTCATGATGAGCTGCTATAATTCATTATGTTAGCAGTCAAGCTGCCTCGTCTGCTTCCACTCCAGTTAGCGAGTTCCTGCATCGGCCAGAATGACTCGACTACAACTGCAGCGATGGATTTGATGCGTTCGGCTGGCAGGTTACATGTGTAGGCGGAGAGGGAGGAACAGCGAGGGTGGAGGGCAAGTTCCTCCAGTCGAGAAGAAGTGAGTCACATCCATTACTCAAAACACAGCATGTCTTGTGGCAGAAATGCTTTAATGCCTATTAAGGAAATAAAGATATTTTAAAAAAGTCTTTCTGCCTGTTTTATGATGAATGTTTTGTTGTGTTTGTTGATTTGCAAATGTTCATCCTTGAAGTAAAGCCTTACGTTTGGACTCTGAGGAGCTGGCACACAACCCAGATTTTATTTTTTTTCATACCATTAATGTTTTAGATATTACAGCTTCTGAAATTTAGAACGTGCAAGTTCTGCTTTTAATATTTCAGTAAACAAGCATGTCCCTCATAAAGCTCCGCAGCAAAACAGTGAGAGATACTGATGTGCGCGGTCAACTCGACGAATTAACGGAGAACCCAGAGCGCTGTGAGGAAGACAGGAGCGAGTACAAGCTGCTCTGTTGGAAATCAAAGGCAGCCTGACCTTGTGGTTTGGTAGAATGTTGCATGAGCTTTTTTACACCGACCAAGCTTTCCTTTAAAAGCAGTTAACTGATCTGAAGCAGCAGCAGAAAACCGCCAAGGTTGCCGTCCGGGTCATTTTCTTTGTACGCTTTCCATTTTAGCAGCTTTCCATGTTTCTGTGGCGGCACATCACAGATTTGGGGCAGGATGAGAAAAAAAAGAAGTCTTAATTGTGTGACTAACGGGGACAGTGGGGGATGTTTACTTGATAGAAATTGGACCGCCCTCAAGCGTGGAAAAAAAATAAAAAATCAAGCGCTGACAGTGGATTCCTCTTTAAGAGCAAGACTTCTCTTTTAGCTCCAGTCAAAGTCAAATCAAAAAGGAACAGCACTGACAAAATCTCCATTCAGAGCAGTGGTATGGATCAAAATCGAGCATATGTCAGTGTAAATATATAGAAAACTGCATGCAGGTTCCAGTGTAGGCGCCTGTGGGACTTCTGTCCTATCACATGCACATTAGGCATGGTAAATGCTAATTACAGTGTAATTTAAAACACGGCCAATTATATTCTGACTCAGAGCAAGACAAACACCCGATCTCAGTGACCTTGTTTATCTCAAAATCTGATGAAAGAAGTGTGTTTTCTTCTATAAACACAAAGCGCAAACAACACAGCTCGCCTTTTCTCTCTCTCTTTTTTTTTTTTTTTAGTTTAAAGCCCAGCGTCATCGCACACAGCGTTAAAGTCTTCTAATGGCCGTGAGTATTTATATTTGTAATCTTGTGAGGTCTCAGAGGAGCTGAAATTAGCGTGGGTTCACAGATATTGTAGAAAGCCAAGCGTCTACTGGAGCTAATTTGCATATAAAGGCTTTTATGCAAATGTGGCTTTGCTTCGCTAATGTTTATGGACAGCAGACATTGCATCACTGTATTCCAGTAGACACTATTTACTATCCGTGTTGTTTTCCAATTATAGGTGCTCGCTCGCCGGCCTGACCCATTTCATCACACGCGAACGTCTCCGTTAAAACACGTTCGACGCAACATGAAACAACTTTAGATTGAATCAGCGTAAGTACGTCACAACACAATGATAGTACAAAAAGATATCGATGCAATTTTAGAATAAGTAAAAATAGAAAATATTACGACCACTTAATTTTTATTTAAAGGCAAATAATTAAGTATATTTTTTCAAAAACAGAAATTAAATTAATAAATTCAATTAAATATTGAATTATAATATAAATAAAATATAAATAAATAAATAAAAATAAATAAATAAATAAATAAATAATAAATAAATAAATAAAATAAAAAATATAATATTGAATTTCCCTTAAAATTGGAATTTCCCTTAAAATTGAATTTCCCTTAAAAATTGAATTTCCCTTAGAATTGAATTTCCCTTCTGGGATAAATAAATAAATAAATAAATAAATAATAAATAAATAAATAAAATAAAAAATATAATATTGAATTTCCCTTAAAAATTGAATTTCCCTTAAAATTGAATTTCCCTTAAAAATTGAATTTCCCTTAGAATTGAATTTCCCTTCTGGGATAAATAAAGTATTTTTCATTCATTCATTCATTCATTCAATAACACAACCCTGAAGCATCACCTCTGTGATTAGCGATGGAGACCTCATGCTCCTGATTAAGGTGAAGATGACGTCATTACCAATAGGTCGTATGAAAAAGCACAATAACTCCCACGTGAAAAACAAACAGTTGGGTGGAGAGTGCTGGATTCTAATTGCCTGCCAATGCACAAAGGAATAACAGGATATTATGCAATGTGTAATCCAGCATTACTGCTTGTAACATCATTACAGTAATGAGTTTAAAACTGGGCGGTTTCAGCCCCCTTTGAGGGAAAACAAGGAGGTCTTTTTTTGGCTTATATAAATGACCTGCTATTTATAGGTAAACTATTAAATTACAGTGTTAAGTGTGGGATTTGACATGCTAAGTATTGTTTTGTACAGTATGTAAATGAAAAAACAAAACAGGAAAAGTGTATTTTAAAAGTTCTTTATCTCATAAATTTCCACACTGATGGTTAAGTAGATTCCTGTTTGTTATATTATCACTCTGCAGCTTCATGGCATTAAGTGTTTTTTATGACTTCAGAGGAATTACAGGAGATATAAGGTGGAAAGGCTGTGAAGTTTGATGGAAAGTTTTCATGCTAAGAAACAGGATCACACAGATTCTGACAAACTGCCTCTTTATATTGAAACCGGTCTGAATGCTGCTTTAGAAAAAGAAAGTCTGATTTTGTGTGATTTACAGAAAATTGAAGATGAGTGCCATTTTGTTTTTCATTGTTCCTTGCACTGGAAGCTTTATCATCTTTTGTTTAAAGCTATAAAAGGATGCGACTGAGACGATGAGACCAACACGCTGCTGGAAGCTGCTTCCTTGAAGGTAGAAAACGAGATAATGTCTGATGTAAAGGTGTCTAACTATATAATCCCACGAGGGACGGGCCACAGAAAGGCATGGCACTCGAGTGAAATTCGATTCATTCATTCAATAAGCGCCTGGCTCTCCTACAGCTGTATTAGAGCTATATTAGGTTACCGCTAAAGCAAACCAAACGCTTCCAACTGCTGCTGCTTCACATTAAGACGTTAAAAACAGGAGGCGGAGGGACGGCTTCCTTGTTAAACGCTCACACGAACGGCACCGGGTGTGTTTTAAATATTGCAGGCAGTAATGAAGCAAGAAAAGTCGAGTCAGTTAGATGATGCACACCTCCAACTAAGACACCCAACTTTACTTTCTGCAGCTCTCATGTAGAGCTGCTCTCACTACAAACTTCTTTGTGTCGTGAAATCGGACCACATTTGCCCACAGCGAGATGAAAAAGCCCAATTATCGACAGGTTCTTTATTAAACTGGGGAAAGTTTGTCTGGCCTTGCTGGAAACAGATACAGCTGTTTCTCTTCGGGTGTATTTCTGACAAAGTGAAGGAATGATTGCTGCACACACATTTCTGGGCCCCGCGGTAAACAGCGGCTGTGGACATCGGCAGCTCATTATGGCCGTTCTGTGCATTTCACTGGTGTGGGCTAATGGTTGCGGCTGAGAGTGACCTCCCACACCACATTTAAACAGCAAGAAGTGCAGTCTGAGCATTCAGTCTGTGCCCCGAAAGCCGGAGAATTTAAAGCATTTTATTATGTTCGTCACCTAATTTCTGTGTGAGTCTGTGCTGCTCTCATTTGCTTTTCCTGTGTCTGTTCTGCTCCAGTCTGTCTGTTTCACCTGCTGTGTGTCGCAGGTTGACGACGACACGTTACAGTCGCTCACACGATCACACTTGGCCCCTCAAATATTTAGAAACTGCAGGGTGGTGCAGTTAGTAGCACTGTTGCCTCGCAGCAAGACGGTCGCCGGTTCGCGTCCCGGTGAGGACACCCGGAATCTTTCTGCGTGGAGTCTCCATGTTCTCCCCGTGCAGCGTGGGTTCTCTCCGGGTTCTCCGGCTTCCTCCCACAAGGTCCAAAAACATGCTGAGGTTAATTGGTGATTCTAAACTGTCCGTAGGTGTGAATGTGAGTGTGCTTGGTTGTCTGTCTCTAAGTGTAGCCCTGTGATAGACTGGTTACCTGTCCAGGTGAACCTGCCTTCACCTTAAGTCAGCTGGGATAGACTCCAGCCCCCCATGACCCTAGTGAGGATTAAGCGGTGTATAGATAATGGATGGATGGATGTTGTGAAACAGTTTTTTCTTTCTTTTCGATCAGTGCAACGCAGCAGGTTTTATTAATCAAATTACTGATGAAGGGTTTATTCGCCAAGATAAAGCGAGAAATGTGATATTTCTACGACAGGATGGTAGATGTGAACAGATAGGAGGCTTGAAGAGCGGCAGGGAAGGACTGATTACTGAATAGAAGACACGAGGCTCAGTGAAATTGAAATTGGAAGGACTATTTCAATCATTCTTCTCACAACACTGGAGTCACCAGCGTCAGATGTTTTTCCCTCTCTTGTCTGGTTGATTTTATTTTGGCGACTGGAAAATTGCGTGAATAAACAGCCGAGTGCAAAAGTTCCACAGTGCAACTTTAAATGATAAAAGCAGTGCTTTGGTTTATAGGTTTATGCCAATCATCTATGGTTTCTCCCTCTTCTTTGTAATTCCTGCTGAGGTCTGCACACAGTCAGCACGGTTAGAAACACCAGAGCTCATTTTTCTGCCTTCAGAAGAAGCTATTTGCTGCCATTCATTTCTTGTAAAATATGAGAAACAGCTTCCACAGAGAGAGATAACCTGACACATTAAACAGGAAGCCTTTGTCTGGTTTGTCGCTCCAAGTTTTATTTCGCTGCTGCGTCCTATTGGAATAATTTTACATCAGTACTGGAACATTATGATACACTTTGCTTCCTGCCTGTCACAGTATTGAAGTATTAAATGAAAACAAACGCTGCTCGTTCTTTCCAAAAATGACTCATTAGACTGTCGCAAGAAAATCGTATTTATGGTCAAGTTTTATTTTAAGGTGCTGTATGTTGAAAAAACAAATATAACAGAAAACAACGTGCAGTCCAACGGTGAACAAGAAATATAAAATTAAAGCTTTTTATTTGTGTTATTAATTTATGTGCCCTTGTGTCATTTCCTCTCAGTGTGAGTCTCTGCTGCTGTTTCTCCTCTGCTGCTCTTTTTTCTGTCTGTTCTGCTCGGACCTGATTCTAAACACAGCTTTACTCCGGTCAGACGGCGGACCGTGTGGAACAAACACAAACGAAGGAGAATCAGAGTGACATTCAGTGTTTTTGAAATCGTGCATGCAGAACATTTAAGATCAAGTTGGGCTGAAGGTAAGATTGCAAACGAGGTTACAGAGAAATTATCGTTACGTGTTGGAAGGCGACGGGACACAGACTGTGGCCAACGTGAAACACTTTGCTCACCAGTCTTCTATTTAAGAGTTTCTACTGCGCTGTAACGGCTTCACGCTGACGAGGGAAGTCAATATTCACACGACCACAGGAGGTCGATTGTCAGGAAAACATAGAAGGACAGATTTACTGAGGCTTGCGTGGCAGTTTTATCAGATCGTGTACACAGTAGCGCTTGTGTGGTTGCAAGATCCGACCCTCTTCTTATTGCATATGCATTGGCGGAGATGCGTTAACAAAGGCTGACCGTATGTTCTGTTTCTCAGGTCACACAATTTGCAGCGGTCAGCTTTGCAAAGAAAATTCTTTAACTGTGTGAACCGGGTGGAAAAATTGCAAAGATAAGATTTAGAAGAAGTCACAAGAAAGGTTTTGGCTGAAAGCCTGACTTTCTATTTATTCTAAAGAAGTAAGAACTCAGATATTCAGTAGCTGCACCATAAAAATGTTCTGAAAGCTGCTCGGTATCAGTTATCTAACAGTAAAAAAGTCAAATTATTACAAGCTGAGTTCTTTTAAAGAAAAATGCACCAATAAGAGACTTCGGTTTGAACTCAACAGTGATTGTACTGTAGAATCACTACAGTATGTGTTGCATGTGACTGCAGGTCTCTGAGGTTAAACATCTGCCACATCAACACCATCCGTCCCTTCACCGGCTGCAGTCTGAGCTGATGAACCTGCTGCTTTGACCATCCAACGTTTTTTGTGGCTCATAGATGTTTTGTGTCTCGTGCTCATTTTCTACAAAGTTTCTTGGTCTTCTCTAACAACAACAACAACAACAACAACAACAACAACAACAACAACAACAGAGGTAGCTGAGTAGCTGAGCATTTGTTTTTTTCAAATGGAAAATAGTCTTCACTAACTTACTGTCAGTTGTTACCTGTTGTGACATCAGGGCCTATGTTATACACCAGGCGTGTCGAATCCTGGTCCTCGAGGGCCACAGTCCTGCATGTTTTAGATGTTTCCTTCTTCCAACACACCTGATTCAAATGATCAGCTCATCATCAAGCTCTGCAGAAGCCTGATAACGATCCTGATCATTTGAATCAGGCGTGTTGGAAGAGGGAAGCATCTAAAACATGCAGGATTGCGGCCCTCGAGGACCAGGATTCGACACCCGTGTTATACACGGTGAAACCGAATTCACCAACCTCCAAAATATTTATTGTTCTGTTCTATTTCTTGCTCTCCATCTGCTATCCTGCAATATCCGCCCCCTCATCCCCACTCTTACCCCAACCAGTCGAGGCAGATGGCCGCCCTTCCTGAGCCTGGTTCTGCCGGAGTATTTTTTTTGGTCTCCCTTCCCATTGGGTTGTTTTTTTTTTTTTTTTCGATTCCTTCCCACCGTTGCCAACTGCTTGCTCAGAGGGAGACCAAATGCAACTTTGGATTGTTGGGTTCTCTGTTTAAAAGTCACATCACCTTATGATGTGAAGCGCTGTGAGATGTTGTGAACTGCGCTGTATAAATAAAATTGAATTGAATAAAAACCTGAAGTGAACACATCTGGAAATGTTCTATGCAAGTGAACCTCCAGTTCCAGAGCAAAATGAGTACAACGGTATTTGAAATTAGTTCTGGCACAGAAAACCCGCCCAGTTTATGTACGTCTGCAGCTGCTTTAATCAGAATCAAACATTTACAACGTGGTGTTGCATTGCTATTTCACCTGAAATTTCCACAAACAGTAAAACATAGCGTTGTTTTTGCAGAAATATTTTTGCTGTTCTAGTTTTCTCCACCGTATAAGCGGCTTGGGTATATTTTTAGACACACCTGCACCGGCTCTTCTTGTTGAAGTTGCAGGCCAAGAGGTTGGGGTGAGTCAGGCGGCAGGAGTGAGCTGCTGGTGAACTGAGAACAGCTCGGCAAACTCTGGCTGCAGTCTTTGTAGCGGGTTTGCTGCTAATAAAGTTAATGTTGTCTCCAAGATCTGCCTCAGTGTCTGCAGGTGCGTGGAGACCGCGCTGCTGCCAGCGTTCAACTTTGGCCTCCGCAACCCTTTTCAAAAAGCAGCATAATGATATTTGGACAATAACAAACTGAGGTTGTTTAGCTTCAGCGAGAGGCAACCAACCAGCGCGGACAGACACGGCTTCAATCACTGTTTTGCTGAGTGCACTGCAGAATGCAACTGATCACATATTCACCGTTTAGATTTTAACAAAGGGTGCAAAATATTAAACCGAAGGTGCAATGCGTGCACCCCTGCAGAAGTCATGTCCTCGGAATATATGAAATTTAAACTGATGTCAAGTCAGTCGCGTATGCCCACAAACTACCAAGAGCCCCTCAATAAAAATATACACCTGAAAATATGCATGATGTGTCCTGTTTATGTTTGTCTCCAGATGTCAAATCCAGAGTCAGCCCATGAGCTGACTGCGCAATGAGTTGCTGACTTAGTGAATCAAGGACTAATTCACACACATGGCGACCAAAGTCAACGTTGCCGGGGAGTAAATCTAAGCCAGGCATTTACATCTAGTTTTGTTGACAGGCACGGAACAGGCCTGCAAACACAATGGATGTATGTGCGACCCTTGTTGTATCTCGTTTATTATAACAACATAGATGTGAATGTGTTGCTGTATCAGACGTAGGCAGTCATAAATGTGCTCTAACTCAAAATGACACCATTAAGTCTGAAAATGCAACTGAATACTGTGCACATCCATTTGCAAGAAAAAAAAACTGCCTTTCCAGTTGCTCCTAAACTGTAAATAATACTCATTCCCCAGCCGAACAGGAATGCACAACATCCCACACACACACACATAAATGTGCACAAACATTTGGAAGCGGGTTACCTGGGAGGCCCTGGAACAGGTGTCCCTCTTCCACGGGCGGCTGACTTGCCCCTCACCGACGGCACCTTGGCATCCTCCGATCCGCCGTTCAGGTATGTGAGCTCCTGCAGCTGGGCCTGTCTGATCTCATCATTGTAATCCTGCACACAGAGAGGCATCATGTTCACACACACACACACACACACACACACACGGACGGCAATAGACTCGCTTTCAATTACACTGTATTAAATTACGTCCTTTATCTCCAGGGCTACAGCCCCGGGAATATCTAATTAATGTACTTTACAGTACTGCCGTGACCGCTGTTCCTGAGGCAGCAAAACATTTCAGATCTCCCGTTGATAAATCCTCAGGACCCCATTCGCCTTTATCTTCTCGCGCGCAGTTGTGTTTTTTTTTGCGGCTAAATTAAAACACATAATTAATATGGAAATAGGTCTTTAATCACAAAATGACTGATATGATTGTCATGTGTCGGCTCTATCAATAAATATGTTTTATGGCAACAGTGAGGGGAGCTACCAGGGAAGGAGGGGTGTTGGAGGGGTCTGCCGATAATTAATGATGAGATGTAAATCATCATAGCTCTGAGCGCTGGAGAGATCATCCATAATGAATGGAGGAAGAGTAAATAAGCTCCATGCTGCATGCTGCTGCCAAGGAGGGTTGGCCCATGCAGAGAGATTCCCCCCTGCGCTCTTTTATTCCTCTTATACCCACCACTTCCCACACAGGATCACACACGCTGAACCAAATGTTGGCCACACACACACACACACACAGACTGACAAAATTACAGTACAAGTTACAGACAAAGAGAGTGAAAGAAAAAGTGACTCGTCTCCGCTGTTGGCTTCACTGTGGACGGGCTGAAAATGAGCCGGCCGGGGCCAAAGAGCAGCCGAACAGAGATTCTGGAGGAGAACGAGGAAAAGCTGGAGGGAGTGTGTTTGTGTACGACTGTGTGTTTGTGTGGTGAGAGCAAAGGGAGGGAGCACACCGGTATGAGAAACTTTTTGATCTCCTCCAGAGCGTGACCCATCCTGGCGTAGGCCTCTGCTGGCGG
Source organism: Stegastes partitus (assembly GCF_000690725.1). Taxonomy (NCBI): domain Eukaryota; kingdom Metazoa; phylum Chordata; class Actinopteri; family Pomacentridae; genus Stegastes; species Stegastes partitus. Next base: position 63,152 of record NW_007579150.1, read on the forward strand.
GGCGAACACCTCGATGAGGACGTGCAGGTCTTCGTTCAGGTGGTGGTATTTGGCCTCGCCGCTCTGCCGTAGCTCTTCCTCCTGAAAAAGACAACGGTTTGGTGTCATACGTCTTCCGTCTAGGGAATGAGGATGAGCTAACTGTCACAGCGAGGAACATTTATCTTTTTTTTTTTTCTTTAAGGATTTACTGTGGAGACTTTTTTTTTTTTCTGTAACTGTTCACATAATGAGGTTTGATGCTTCGGTGCTGCAGAGCTACCAAACGACAGACAGAAAATATTTATGTGGCCTGTTGTAAACTCCTGCAAACAGGCATTCCTTACAATCTTTTCAACTGCGGCTGTCACATTTAACGGATTGCCTTTGTCCTCACGCAGCTGCCTGTCTTCACAACAAATGCACCGATGATGTACTGTGCTTACTTCACCGTCGTATCTTCGGGGGCTTGTTGAATTTTAGCTCATCTGAGCGAGTGCTGTAAGTTCATTAAAGTAAATTCAGCAACTCTGGGAGGAAAGGGAAGTCCTGGTTTAAGCTCGATCAGGTGCAATACTGATTTCTGGAAATCAAAAAAGAAAAAAAAAGAAAAACACCGGCTGATTTAGATACAGAAGTTTACGAAGTTTGGAAATAAAGATCATCTGTCGGGGATGATTCAGTCAAACAGTGGCTGAACATTTGTTTTCAGACGACCTAAATAAATTGGTCACTTTACTTAGTGTTGGTGGATTTTTGGTGCAATTTGACCCACGTCAGCAGCATCTTATGCAACTCAAGTAAGTTCAGTGACTCATTTTTGCATCTTTATCAACAGAAAATCTATAATAAAAGACATCAGGATACCAGACATACATGCACAGCAGGAGACTCCTGGGAGGTGAAGCATCATTAAAAAAAAAAAACAGTTCATTCATGCAAACTCCTGCAAAACACGTTTAGATACCAAGAATTGATTTTGCCGAGTACTTTGCCTTTCCTCTGCAGATGGCAATGTCTGTCAGTCCACCTGTCTGAAACTTTCTATTAGGTGAAAGTCCAGATGTGTCCTGAGGTTTCATTCTTTACACCTGCCATTGCTTGCAGGTCACGATAATCAGTAAATATCTTTGCACCAACAATATGGTTAAATGTGTTCCTTAGGAGATGCACTGGGATGGATATTCACAGTAAACTTTGGTGATCTTTTGGGGATGTTTATCTCGTGCTATCACTGGCACAAATTTATCAAACATTTTGATTAAGGTGACATCTTTTTTTGTTGTTGTTAAAAATCAGAAAAGTCCAAATCTACAGATAGGCAGATTACTTTCATATGTGACGAAAGCAGCATCAGATCCTCTTCCTGGAGATGCTACAAACACTGTTGTGATTTTGTGGAGAAGTGCTTCAGCAGAGGAAAATGAATTTTACTGTGGAGGCTTCTTTTGAGTGCAAACCATTTGGAAGCTTTGTCATATGGTGCAACACAGGCAAAGGCATTTAAATGTGTGTTTGTTTTTGTTTTTTTGCTTTGGATGGCATTCAGATCTGGTTTTACACCTGTTACACAGAAATCTGTGGTGCTGATTTAAACGGTCAAACAAATTAGATGCGTTGCTTCATGACACTGACACAAGCTGAAATACTTCCACACCAGACGAGGGCTGCAGGATCACGACTAAAGTAATAATGAGGATTATTCTGATCAATATAATGATCATCATTACCCTGTTGATTATAATTATTCATTGATTTTAAGATATTTTTACATTCCTGCTAATGCACAAGTCCACATCAAAATAAGACTTAAAGCAAATGTTTTACACCTGAATCCAGTGCCTCTCCTAAAGGCAAAATATGAATAAAACTGTAATCAAAACGCTCGACTTAATGATGATTTGCTTCACGATGGACACCAAAAGCCACACATCCAGCCCAAAAGAACAACGGGACAGGTGACTGCAGCACTGTGCACAGACAAGCCTCTAGTCTCCACTCAGCTACTGCAGGAAATAACACAGGTGTGCAACCAAACACGACTTAGACAAGAGTGAAATAAGACGATCTAACCTCAGATTTACCCGAAGTGAAGCTGAGCGATTGTATTTACATGCAGAGCATTTAAAATGTCAACATCACAGTTGATCATGTTCATTTACTTATGCGAAGGCAGGATTGCGATCACAATTAATACTCCAGCCTTGATTTTTTCTCTCCTGTTCCTTTTGCTGCACACGTGTGAAGTCTGCATGAAAACAAAGTCTGTCTTGTATGCAAAGTGTGAAAATACTTTTCAAAAAATAAGCCCTTAAAAATTAAAAGCAAGTGATGGTCACCCTGACAAATTTATCTGGTAGATAAGTTATTAAATATGACAACTGTGTGACTTTTCTTTTTCCGTCAAGCAGAAAGAAAAGTTCTAATTAATTAGTTTAACTTGTATTGCAGCCGTCTGACAAAGAGTTTAACCTGTGGTGGAGGTGGTCTGACACACTCATACCATCCTTTTGATTGTTATCATGTGCAAATGCTCCATCGCATGCTTTAAATCTATGATCTAGTAGAATGTATAATCTGAATATTGAATTAAACCTTGACTTTAAGAAAAATGCAGGACGAATATCTGTCAGAAAAAAAATAACAAAAATAGATATAGATATTGATATTTCACTCCAAACCACAGATGTTCACCTCAGGCCAGTGTGAGGGATCACTGAAGCTGTTAGGATTCATTCTCTAGCGACTACAACTGAAAAATATTCAAGACAATCCACAAGTTATTTTCAACCTGGACCCAAGTGAACCATTTGGACCGAGCATATTGCATTTCCCTACAAAATGCACCATTTTGCTGTGTATGAATTCACAAGGACATAAAGCTGAGTGTCCATCTTTTCAGATGCTGTTATCAGGAACACATGGAATGTGTTTAACTACATTTTTTACATACTGCAAGATGTCGATCAGCTTGTCAGGTCAGATATGTGATGTTTGACAGCGCCGGCAGCGTCTGTTGAAAACAACTGGTGTATTAGAATTACATTTCACATGGCGTCCTTATGTCCCTGCATCACACTCTAACCCTGCAACACATTTTCTGTGCCTGGTGCACAGGCCTGAAAGAGCATTCATTTGCTGTTTAGTTCCACTCAGACCCCTGAAAGCAGAGCAGATGTAACTGGCTCATTTCCACCCCTACCTGCGGAAGCACGGTGCATTTAGGCTGCAACAGCAAAGTGTTCCACGTAAACAGAGATGGGCTGCGCAGGCCATTCAGTCCCGACAGAAGCAGGCCAGTGTAACGTTATTGATGGGGAGAAATAGGACAGCAAAACCCCCAAATGTCTCCCACCACATTGCACAAAGGAAACAACAGGTTTGGCGTCCCAGTTTCTCCTTTTCAATGAAAAAAAAAAAAAAAAAGTCTTCTCTGGGGCCTCTCCAATGGCGTCAACTTCCGCTTCCCCTCTCCCTCTCCAGCACCATGCAAACCAGTGTCTCTGATGTCACCTAATTATAAATAACCTTCTTTTAAGAGTGCCTGTGGTATGTTAATGATATGTTAATTTCCCCCATAAATCTGTGCTTTACGAGCAGAGGGCTCCTTTGCGCATAACGCCGGAGCTGCCGGAGCTGCCGGAGCTGCTGGTGTTGAGAAGGGAGTGTGAGCAGGGTGTTGGGAAGAAGACAACCGCTTGTAGAACTGTCTCCCCTTTCATGTGGGATATTTGCATGAAGAAATGTATGAAAAACAATCATTGCTGGAACTAAAGAAGCCCAAAAAACACAAGTCAAATGTTAGCATGTCTCATCTAATGACTGTCTATCTAAGCGCTGGTCTTCCACTCCATCTATAATGTATATTATCATGTGCAAAGTACACCTAGTTTTCTATTAAACCAGGCCGAATGTGTGACCGCGTCATTTGCATACGATATTGTGGCACTTTTCATACATGAGGTGGCCTCTCTCTCAGCGCTGATAAGAAGCATCCAGCAGAGTCCTATAGCAGCTAAGCAGCCCACAGCGGGAGATTACAGCTGTCTGTTTTTCATATCTATTGGCAGCATCTTCCTTCTGTTTACATTTTTTTTTTCTCTCTGTAAATCTGCTTATGAAAAGCCGTTCACCCTGGAAACGGAGGGCCACGGCTCTCTGGACGCAGGAGCCTCCAGCAGCCAGAGCTTAGAGGTAAAAGAACAACGTCGAGCTGCGAGTATTTATTTAAAATTCACATTCAAAGGAAGGACGGATGTGAAAATTCTGCTCTTCTGTTCGTGCGGCAGGTGACGGAGCCGCTCAGGTGATGAGCCGCGAGGCGCTATCGGCCCTGTTCATCTGCACTTCTGTCAGCTTACAAACACAAAGACCAGATTTCCTCTTTAACATGACAAACGTGTATATTCTGAGGGAACGTATCTCTCTGCAATAGCTGTCTTAACGCAGCAACACTCAGCTGTGCCTGCACCACAAAGAGAGCATATCTGTCTCAGCCATCCTTTTCTAAATACTGGTGAAATGAAGAACTGATAAAAAAAAAGATTATTTTGTGTGATTTAAAAACACTGCATGGACTGGTACCAGTTTATATCTCACATCCAGATCCCTCAGAGCTCCTGCCCAAGCACTGCTCTTTGTTTTACAGACTGTTCTGAAATGTTCAGTTGTTGCCTCGTTGTTTATTAAAAGATTTTTTTCCTGTCCATCTTTGACCAACGTTGTCCTTTGCTTTTTGAATGTTGAATCATATTAGTATTGTTTAGCTAAAAAAATATGCAAAATGTCATCATTCATTCATTTAAAGTCATACGATTGCTATAAATTTGCAAATGTTATTGTATTTGTGGCTTATTTGATGGCTGTTTTTTTGTAAAATATTAATTTCTTAACAGATGTGACCACAGCTAGCATAAGTCCTCACATAAAACACTTTTTCTTTCTTTTAGGTATTTTGGTTTTTTTAGCCCCATATAGTCCAGACTGAAATACTTTAGGTATTATGAATAATATCAAATTTGGAACAGGCGTTTCGGATGAATTGGAAATTTTTCATTACAGCAGGTTTCAATTTGCCCTGTCGTCACCATTTGTTAAATTTTAATTTGCCAAATTCTGTTTCAAGGCCAAACACATGCAAGACTAATAACTTTCTGTAATCTGTGGTTTTAAATTTATTTTCAGGCCTCTCCAAAGTGCGGCAGTGAAATAGAATATTTACAAAGTGCAAAAAAAAAAAAAAAAGTGCAAAAACCCAATTGTAAAAATAAGCAAAGAAAGAGAAAAGAAAAACTCTATCTACAGATCTACAGGACTACATACACACCAGTTCTCCTTTAACTCCAGCTTCAAAAAAACATTCAGACCAACACTGTCACTCCAACTCCAACTCCAACTACTCCCACACTCCAATCAGGCCCAGAGCCCTCAGGTTTAAAGGCCAAGCCCCGCCCACTGGGCGGAGCCTTTACAGGCAAAACATACAACAATTACATAAACATTGTTTTCTTGTTCCAAATAAACAGTTTCACCCCCGCTATGGGAAACATACCATTACTATCCAGGGGACAGGGGTAGGGTTTCCCACAATGACATCATCAATTCAAGGAATCATGTTTAAAGGAAAAATAATAAAATGTTGCGCATCATGTGACGGGCAAACCGCGCGGGCCCATACCATTTAAGCCGGCTGGTGGTATGGCCCGGGTTTTCCCGCCAAGCATCCAGCCAGCTGCCCACCACTGCAACGGATGGTGAGTGTGTGTGAGTGTGTGTGAGTGTGTGTGTGTGTGTGTGTGTGTGTGTGTGAGTGTGTGTGCGTGTATGGACGAAAGAGAGAGAGTATCGCTGCAAGTGTGCACCCTTGGTCACGATACTAACAGCAGGAAGTGAAATAGGATGAGGTGTGTGTGCAGGTTATGGTGACGTTTGTAAATGGGTGTGCGTATGTGTGTGTCCTGTGTGTGTGTGTGTGTGTGTGTGTGTGTGTGTGTGTGTGTGTGCTACGTCAGCATGCCGGCCCGCTAACTTCAGCTAGTGACGGCGTCGCTCCGTCACACAATGCTAGCATGCTAACACACTAAACATCTAAGCTGTGTCCAGATTCACCTCCTTCTTGCTGGATAGTGCACTACAGCTACTGGCCACTAGGGGGTCGACTCCAGTGTTACGCTCTGTAATGCTGTTTATAAACTATCTGCAGACAAAATCTATTTGTAGAAAAGTGAATATATTGGTGTCAAAATTTAGAAAACATAAAACTTTGTTGAAGTCTGTTTATTTGTGTTTTCCATGCACTTATTTCAAACATCCAGATCGTGATGTGTCAGCTAAAGCTGTGGACAGGACACTGCTAGAGACCACAGGATAGATGATCCACACCGATATCGCACCTTAACGAGGTTCTACGAAGTTCATTCACCCATTTACACCAACGAAGGCAGTCATGCAAGTGTTCAGCGTCTTGCCCAAGAACCTTTCGAACACGGAGGATCAAGCCCACGGCCTCGCTGGTCAACCGTTCTACCACCTGGGCCACGGCTGCCCTACAGATCAAGATTAGAGTCAGAGCGAGACGGCTGTACCAGAGCCACAATCATGCATTTTTACAAATATTCTGTCAAGAGCTGGTTAAAGAAACAAAAAATGCTCAGTATTGACCAGGCAGAAAATCAACCAACTTCTACTGAGCGCCATTTTATTTATATTCAAGCTAACAAATGCCAAAACGGCCGTGAGATGATTGAAAAATGTAATAATGATAAATATTTGTTGCTATTGACACTGTCTATACAGCTGTTGAACATTCTAGTATTCCACTGCGGTTTACCATTTCTTCTTTTGTGTGTATTTATTTATTTTTAGGTTTTTGGCTGCAGCTGGTCACATGACCGGTACATTTGTTCTAAATACACTAAAATGCACAAACAGCACAGCACGCTAAACGTCATAAATGTCTTCACAGCTCACTGCGAGACAAGTCGACCCCACACCTCCTTTAGGGAAGGCGAGGAAAAAAAAAAGAGATATTCCCTTCAAAAAGGCTGACCGTGCATTTCCCACAATTCATGTACTTGTTAACACGATTTTAATTATATCATCCGCGAGTTTTTCAAATGGTAAATGGACCTTCAGTGCGGCTGAAGCACGCGCAGCTCGATTCATATTGTGGCGAAGGAAAGCTCTCACACATGCAGAACGTATTCCTCCACAGCAGCAGCTCGCAAATTAAACTCGATGCAGGACTTGCTAAAAGTGAAACAAAAGAAAATGTGATTGTTTTTGCCTATCAGGAAAATTATAGAGGGAGTGCAGGTCCCAGGGAGGAAAATGGATGAGTTAATCACGGCGCTAACGAGGAGGGGGCGCGGGATGCGGACGCCTTTACATCATCCTGCGCTGACAGCAGCAGGACAACCGAGGTGCCATAACCAGGCGGGGAGACTCTGCCTCTGACAGCTCGGTGCCTTTCAACCTCGCATTGTCGTCAGAGCAACATCAAGGTCCCGCAGCAGCAAATATTTGTGCAATTATGCCAGCTCTGGCGGTGCGTCTGCCAAATGTAAGAGCTTAAAAGGGAATGCACTGAACATTGTATAGTTTCACCCTCCAGGTACGATCGCAATTACCATTTCATCTAATGTCTTCCAGAGGTACATAATCCCCTCTTTAGTCAGGCAGGTGCAACCCAGATATACAGTACAGTATGTATTTTATCAATATAAATAGAACCAAGGCAGCTTCACTTATTGCTCCTGTGCAGACAAGACAGCTTTGTTTTTAGCTGTCGAGAAAAAGCCTCCGAGTCCGTGTTTTTTGGGCCGAGCTTCCTGACCCACACGAGGAACTTCGAGTGCAGACGACTGCAGTGACACATGCTATTTGGCTGAAAACAGAAAGTCAGCAACGAGCCGAACATAAAGTATCAGTTTTGTACCAAGGTTGTATCCTCAAACACCCCTAAAAAAGAAAAAAAGAGGAGAAGCAGCAGCACTACGCGGAGAGAAAGCTGTCAGTCATAAATCCCGCAGTGGGTTTGTGCAGACAGGTAAGGGCTGCCGAGGTCAGCACATCTCCATGACAGATCTTTTCTCCAGGTACTCGAGAGGAGTCCACCATCAAAGCCTATTGATCACAGTAATCTAAAAGAATGTGCTGTATTATAGCAAGAATCATCGCCACCAACAAATCACCGCTGACAAACAGAGGGAGAGGACAGACACGGACGAGCCAAGTGAAGTCGATTTATTCCCAGTTAAACAGTCCAGCGTGCGATCAATTCCGCCGCTAAAGATCCGCCGTTAGAGCCATTTATATCCACTCTTTATGTGCTGACATGATCACAGATGACAGAAGTCATTAAAGTGGATTGTGTTTGAAATTTCAGGCTATTTCCTTCTCACAAAATCCATCCTGTTTTTTCCCCACAAAGTTTTGTTCAAATCATTACAAAGAGCAATCTTCCCACCCTGAGCCTGAATTTATATAAAAACAAAGCATAAATCTAGACAGAGTGTTGTCTTGTGTACACTCTGCACTCGATTCGACTGTGTGTACTTTGCTTACTATGAGCGAGAGTGGGCTTTGAAAGATGTCAGCCGTGTTTGGCGATCCCCAAGATCATTCACATTTCCATAAGCTTTTGAATTTTTGTTTTTCAAGACGAAGCTGTTTTTGCAAAACTCTAATGCAGCCTACGCGACCTGAGAGCTGTCAATCAAATGCAGTCAGAGATAGCGGGGTGACCCGAGACGAACACATAAACATACAAACGTTAGATCACTTTCTTCCAAGTTATAACGAAGGGAAAATGAAAACGTCAATTAAAATCCCATGTAAGTCAGTAAATTAAAGCCTTTTGTCCCCTCTAAACATAATTAAAAACATTTTAAACACATTGCTGTTTAAAAACATGAAACAATGACAATTATTTGTCAAAATTGACAAAATGCAGAAGCAAACATTTAATGGTTCCAGCTTCAAATATGAATAATTTTTTGTATGTTTGTTTTCTATGATAGTATTTATATCTGGGTTTTAAACTGTTGAATGGACAAACCAAAAACGTCTGAAGAGGTCAGCTCGGGGATGTTGGGATCTGTAAAGGGCAACCATGAATCCAATAATCAATTACTTGTCAAAAATTCAACTTTCCAAACAATTTTTGACAATTAATGAATATGTCTTTAAGAAAAAATTACAATTCTTTGATTTCAGATCCTTAAATGTGAATATTTTCTGCTTCGTTTGATCCTCTGTGACAGAATATTTTTCACTTAATTTTCTAACATTTTAAAGACAACTAGTTGATTAATTATGAAAAAAAATTAACAAAACAAATTAACTGGCAAAGAAAATAATGCTTAGTTTTTAAAAATAATTTTAAATTATTATTTTTAAAAATAAATTCTAAATATTATTTTATTATGAAGGGAGACAATTATTACCGAAGCCGAGAGCGGTCGTTTTTCGCTACTGTTCTTTCTTCGCCGCTTTCTCGAGATAACGAGTTAATTTTCTCGTTATCTCGAGATAACAAGAATCGTTTTCTTGTGAAAACGAGATAACTGGTGTTTGTGTTTGCCCGCTCAAGCCCGGTCCAGGATGGAATCCCAGGTGTGTGGGACCTCCCACACACCTGGGATTCCATCCTCAGTCACCAGCGGGGGGCCGGAGGACAGACCAGACCGGGCACCAGCGCTTCATTGTGAGCTGTCGTGCCCAGTCAGCTGTTCTCATGACACGTCATGTCGGAGTTCCCGCTCAGCTGTCTATATAAGATACGTCACACCAGGAAGTCCCACAACTTCTGATGAAGGCTGAAGGGACAGCCGAAACTGTCAACGGGATAATTATCTCGTTATCTCGAGAAAATGCTGTTTAAAAAAACGTGCGGCCATGACCGCTCTCGGCTTCCGTAAATTATATCTGTTTTAGGTATATAAAGAAATAGAGGGGAAAAAAAGGCCGCAAAGTTTCCTCAAACAGGTGGATTATTTATTGACAAAATCTGAATGCCACCTCACATTGATATTCTCCTTTGTTATGGGGACGTCACTTAAGTCGAGTGGTAGATCCACCTTAACTTCAGACCTCGTTAAAGAGCAGCAGAAGCGGCGCGAGATAAAATGATGCGGAGGCAAAAGAAGTGAAAGGAGCGAGGAGAGCAGGAATAAAAAATGAAATAACAGACTAGAGGGTTACCTTCTCTTTGTCTCTCATGGATCCTTTTCCAAGAATTGACATCTTTGTGAGAGTGTCCTCCTGTAGTCTCTTTAACGAGTTCCCGCGTGGCCCGAGGAGTTTGCCGACAAAGTTAAACTGCAACAGAGAGCGAGAAAGCGCAGATCAGTCAGAATCTGTGTGTTTGAGATAAAGAGCAAAGACTTTTCCTGTGTCAGTCACACCTGGCTCAAACAGCAAGTGAAGTTAACCAAAAACTTATCAGCAGTTTCTGTTTTATTTTCTGTCTTGATAGAATCGGCGAGGAAGCATTCCTGAGACGTCTCATCTGTGGTTCGCTGTGTCACCTTTTCATGAGTCGTGGTTTTGAGGAAGTCTCAAAATCGTTGCATAAAATTAAGATCACATTCAGGTACCGGGGCAAAGGTTTGGCTTCAGAAGAATGCACTGATCACACATATCTAACTCTGATGAAACCGGTCTTTAGCGTTGGCACACCACCACCACTTAACCCCCGGACAATCACTGGTCCAAATATTGGGTCAGTTCAACGTCTGCTGAAGTGTCTTAAATGGCATCAGTCCATTCTGAATTTGTAAAAGCACAAAGCCTCACATTTCAAATGGCGTCAGTGATTTTAAGACACCAAAGCAACGAGGGCTTCTTGGCTTTGTAATTAAAGTGTATTCACAGCAATACCGAGCATACAGCAGGTGGCGTATCTGGGCCTTCTAGCTTACTGTGTGTTGCACAAGCAAAATTCTACACATGATGATACCGTAGCGACCGTTCAGTCACAAAGCAGCAGGCCCTAAAATGTTTGACCATAATTTACAAAATTCCATCATATTTTTGCACAAGTGTTACAGCAGTATTTATTTCTATCTTTATTTTCTTTTTATTTTATGACTATTTCTTTTATTGTCTTTCTTTACTTGCCAAAAACCAAACAAGCAAAAACAAAAAAAAAACTGTAAAACTGTAAATTGTACGTATTAAATTGTTTGTATTGCATTCTTTTTTTCCCCCTGCTTGTTTTTTTTTTACTTTTTCTTATTTTTTACTTTTTTTTCCCTGTATATTCTGCTTTAATTATTTCATTTTGTGCTACTGTGATAAAACAATTTCCCTTGTGGATCAATACAGTTTATCTAAGTCTAAAATGGACATCATGCTCTATTAAAAAAAAACAAAAAAAACAGAAAATGTTTACTGAGGTAATAAATAAGGGAGAAGTAGGGTCAGTTTCTCATTAACCATCCATTCTGTATGACTGAATAGTGTGGTTGCATTTCATTATCATTTTGCTATTAGGCAAAGAAAAAAAAAGCACTGGCTTGTTTGTATTTCTTTAAACCCATCCCGGTCATATATGTGCTTCAATGTCCCCTTAAGATAGTGACATAGGGATTGCTTGGTGGCACAGAAACGCAAATAAAACTGCTAAAACTAACAGGGCTGACTGAGCGCTTGATCCGAATCCTCGGTAAGACGTGAAACTTTCGGTGTGGTAGTTTGTAGTGAAGCAGTATGAAATGTGCGACCAACAGAAGGCTCATTCCTGCAGTCTGCTGTGAGTTAAAATAAGTTCTCAAAGAATCAATTCTTTTTGTTACTAGAGGAGTCGCCCCCTGCTGGCTGTT
>NW_007579150.1:76425-150323 GCF_000690725.1 Stegastes partitus
TCTTCCACTCCATCTATAATGTATATTATCATGTGCAAAGTACACCTAGTTTTCTATTAAACCAGGCCGAATGTGTGACCGCGTCATTTGCATACGATATTGTGGCACTTTTCATACATGAGGTGGCCTCTCTCTCAGCGCTGATAAGAAGCATCCAGCAGAGTCCTATAGCAGCTAAGCAGCCCACAGCGGGAGATTACAGCTGTCTGTTTTTCATATCTATTGGCAGCATCTTCCTTCTGTTTACATTTTTTTTTTCTCTCTGTAAATCTGCTTATGAAAAGCCGTTCACCCTGGAAACGGAGGGCCACGGCTCTCTGGACGCAGGAGCCTCCAGCAGCCAGAGCTTAGAGGTAAAAGAACAACGTGGAGCTGCGAGTATTTATTTAAAATTCACATTCAAAGGAAGGACGGATGTGAAAATTCTGCTCTTCTGTTCGTGCGGCAGGTGACGGAGCCGCTCAGGTGATGAGCCGCGAGGCGCTATCGGCCCTGTTCATCTGCACTTCTGTCAGCTTACAAACACAAAGACCAGATTTCCTCTTTAACATGACAAACGTGTATATTCTGAGGGAACGTATCTCTCTGCAATAGCTGTCTTAACGCAGCAACACTCAGCTGTGCCTGCACCACAAAGAGAGCATATCTGTCTCAGCCATCCTTTTCTAAATACTGGTGAAATGAAGAACTGATAAAAAAAAAGATTATTTTGTGTGATTTAAAAACACTGCATGGACTGCTACCAGTTTATATCTCACATCCAGATCCCTCAGAGCTCCTGCCCAAGCACTGCTCTTTGTTTTACAGACTGTTCTGAAATGTTCAGTTGTTGCCTCGTTGTTTATTAAAAGATTTTTTTCCTGTCCATCTTTGACCAACGTTGTCCTTTGCTTTTTGAATGTTGAATCATATTAGTATTGTTTAGCTAAAAAAATATGCAAAATGTCATCATTCATTCATTTAAAGTCATACGATTGCTATAAATTTGCAAATGTTATTGTATTTGTGGCTTATTTGATGGCTGTTTTTTTGTAAAATATTAATTTCTTAACAGATGTGACCACAGCTAGCATAAGTCCTCACATAAAACACTTTTTCTTTCTTTTAGGTATTTTGGTTTTTTTAGCCCCATATAGTCCAGACTGAAATACTTTAGGTATTATGAATAATATCAAATTTGGAACAGGCGTTTCGGATGAATTGGAAATTTTTCATTACAGCAGGTTTCAATTTGCCCTGTCGTCACCATTTGTTAAATTTTAATTTGCCAAATTCTGTTTCAAGGCCAAACACATGCAAGACTAATAACTTTCTGTAATCTGTGGTTTTAAATTTATTTTCAGGCCTCTCCAAAGTGCGGCAGTGAAATAGAATATTTACAAAGTGCAAAAAAAAAAAAAAAAGTGCAAAAACCCAATTGTAAAAATAAGCAAAGAAAGAGAAAAGAAAAACTCTATCTACAGATCTACAGGACTACATACACACCAGTTCTCCTTTAACTCCAGCTTCAAAAAAACATTCAGACCAACACTGTCACTACCTCCAACTCCAAACTCCAACTACTCCCACATCCAATCAGGCCCAGAGCCCTCAGGTTTAAAGGCCAAGCCCCGCCCACTGGGCGGAGCCTTTACAGGCAAAACATACAACAATTACATAAACATTGTTTTCTTGTTCCAAATAAACAGTTTCACCCCCGCTATGGGAAACATACCATTACTATCCAGGGGACAGGGGTAGGGTTTCCCACAATGACATCATCAATTCAAGGAATCATGTTTAAAGGAAAAATAATAAAATGTTGCGCATCATGTGACGGGCAAACCGCGCGGGCCCATACCATTTAAGCCGGCTGGTGGTATGGCCCGGGTTTTCCCGCCAAGCATCCAGCCAGCTGCCCACCACTGCAACGGATGGTGAGTGTGTGTGAGTGTGTGTGAGTGTGTGTGTGTGTGTGTGTGTGTGTGTGTGAGTGTGTGTGCGTGTATGGACGAAAGAGAGAGAGTATCGCTGCAAGTGTGCACCCTTGGTCACGATACTAACAGCAGGAAGTGAAATAGGATGAGGTGTGTGTGCAGGTTATGGTGACGTTTGTAAATGGGTGTGCGTATGTGTGTGTCCTGTGTGTGTGTGTGTGTGTGTGTGTGTGTGTGTGTGTGTGTGTGCTACGTCAGCATGCCGGCCCGCTAACTTCAGCTAGTGACGGCGTCGCTCCGTCACACAATGCTAGCATGCTAACACACTAAACATCTAAGCTGTGTCCAGATTCACCTCCTTCTTGCTGGATAGTGCACTACAGCTACTGGCCACTAGGGGGTCGACTCCAGTGTTACGCTCTGTAATGCTGTTTATAAACTATCTGCAGACAAAATCTATTTGTAGAAAAGTGAATATATTGGTGTCAAAATTTAGAAAACATAAAACTTTGTTGAAGTCTGTTTATTTGTGTTTTCCATGCACTTATTTCAAACATCCAGATCGTGATGTGTCAGCTAAAGCTGTGGACAGGACACTGCTAGAGACCACAGGATAGATGATCCACACCGATATCGCACCTTAACGAGGTTCTACGAAGTTCATTCACCCATTTACACCAACGAAGGCAGTCATGCAAGTGTTCAGCGTCTTGCCCAAGAACCTTTCGAACACGGAGGATCAAGCCCACGGCCTCGCTGGTCAACCGTTCTACCACCTGGGCCACGGCTGCCCTACAGATCAAGATTAGAGTCAGAGCGAGACGGCTGTACCAGAGCCACAATCATGCATTTTTACAAATATTCTGTCAAGAGCTGGTTAAAGAAACAAAAAATGCTCAGTATTGACCAGGCAGAAAATCAACCAACTTCTACTGAGCGCCATTTTATTTATATTCAAGCTAACAAATGCCAAAACGGCCGTGAGATGATTGAAAAATGTAATAATGATAAATATTTGTTGCTATTGACACTGTCTATACAGCTGTTGAACATTCTAGTATTCCACTGCGGTTTACCATTTCTTCTTTTGTGTGTATTTATTTATTTTTAGGTTTTTGGCTGCAGCTGGTCACATGACCGGTACATTTGTTCTAAATACACTAAAATGCACAAACAGCACAGCACGCTAAACGTCATAAATGTCTTCACAGCTCACTGCGAGACAAGTCGACCCCACACCTCCTTTAGGGAAGGCGAGGAAAAAAAAAAGAGATATTCCCTTCAAAAAGGCTGACCGTGCATTTCCCACAATTCATGTACTTGTTAACACGATTTTAATTATATCATCCGCGAGTTTTTCAAATGGTAAATGGACCTTCAGTGCGGCTGAAGCACGCGCAGCTCGATTCATATTGTGGCGAAGGAAAGCTCTCACACATGCAGAACGTATTCCTCCACAGCAGCAGCTCGCAAATTAAACTCGATGCAGGACTTGCTAAAAGTGAAACAAAAGAAAATGTGATTGTTTTTGCCTATCAGGAAAATTATAGAGGGAGTGCAGGTCCCAGGGAGGAAAATGGATGAGTTAATCACGGCGCTAACGAGGAGGGGGCGCGGGATGCGGACGCCTTTACATCATCCTGCGCTGACAGCAGCAGGACAACCGAGGTGCCATAACCAGGCGGGGAGACTCTGCCTCTGACAGCTCGGTGCCTTTCAACCTCGCATTGTCGTCAGAGCAACATCAAGGTCCCGCAGCAGCAAATATTTGTGCAATTATGCCAGCTCTGGCGGTGCGTCTGCCAAATGTAAGAGCTTAAAAGGGAATGCACTGAACATTGTATAGTTTCACCCTCCAGGTACGATCGCAATTACCATTTCATCTAATGTCTTCCAGAGGTACATAATCCCCTCTTTAGTCAGGCAGGTGCAACCCAGATATACAGTACAGTATGTATTTTATCAATATAAATAGAACCAAGGCAGCTTCACTTATTGCTCCTGTGCAGACAAGACAGCTTTGTTTTTAGCTGTCGAGAAAAAGCCTCCGAGTCCGTGTTTTTTGGGCCGAGCTTCCTGACCCACACGAGGAACTTCGAGTGCAGACGACTGCAGTGACACATGCTATTTGGCTGAAAACAGAAAGTCAGCAACGAGCCGAACATAAAGTATCAGTTTTGTACCAAGGTTGTATCCTCAAACACCCCTAAAAAAGAAAAAAAGAGGAGAAGCAGCAGCACTACGCGGAGAGAAAGCTGTCAGTCATAAATCCCGCAGTGGGTTTGTGCAGACAGGTAAGGGCTGCCGAGGTCAGCACATCTCCATGACAGATCTTTTCTCCAGGTACTCGAGAGGAGTCCACCATCAAAGCCTATTGATCACAGTAATCTAAAAGAATGTGCTGTATTATAGCAAGAATCATCGCCACCAACAAATCACCGCTGACAAACAGAGGGAGAGGACAGACACGGACGAGCCAAGTGAAGTCGATTTATTCCCAGTTAAACAGTCCAGCGTGCGATCAATTCCGCCGCTAAAGATCCGCCGTTAGAGCCATTTATATCCACTCTTTATGTGCTGACATGATCACAGATGACAGAAGTCATTAAAGTGGATTGTGTTTGAAATTTCAGGCTATTTCCTTCTCACAAAATCCATCCTGTTTTTTCCCCACAAAGTTTTGTTCAAATCATTACAAAGAGCAATCTTCCCACCCTGAGCCTGAATTTATATAAAAACAAAGCATAAATCTAGACAGAGTGTTGTCTTGTGTACACTCTGCACTCGATTCGACTGTGTGTACTTTGCTTACTATGAGCGAGAGTGGGCTTTGAAAGATGTCAGCCGTGTTTGGCGATCCCCAAGATCATTCACATTTCCATAAGCTTTTGAATTTTTGTTTTTCAAGACGAAGCTGTTTTTGCAAAACTCTAATGCAGCCTACGCGACCTGAGAGCTGTCAATCAAATGCAGTCAGAGATAGCGGGGTGACCCGAGACGAACACATAAACATACAAACGTTAGATCACTTTCTTCCAAGTTATAACGAAGGGAAAATGAAAACGTCAATTAAAATCCCATGTAAGTCAGTAAATTAAAGCCTTTTGTCCCCTCTAAACATAATTAAAAACATTTTAAACACATTGCTGTTTAAAAACATGAAACAATGACAATTATTTGTCAAAATTGACAAAATGCAGAAGCAAACATTTAATGGTTCCAGCTTCAAATATGAATAATTTTTTGTATGTTTGTTTTCTATGATAGTATTTATATCTGGGTTTTAAACTGTTGAATGGACAAACCAAAAACGTCTGAAGAGGTCAGCTCGGGGATGTTGGGATCTGTAAAGGGCAACCATGAATCCAATAATCAATTACTTGTCAAAAATTCAACTTTCCAAACAATTTTTGACAATTAATGAATATGTCTTTAAGAAAAAATTACAATTCTTTGATTTCAGATCCTTAAATGTGAATATTTTCTGCTTCGTTTGATCCTCTGTGACAGAATATTTTTCACTTAATTTTCTAACATTTTAAAGACAACTAGTTGATTAATTATGAAAAAAAATTAACAAAACAAATTAACTGGCAAAGAAAATAATGCTTAGTTTTTAAAAATAATTTTAAATTATTATTTTTAAAAATAAATTCTAAATATTATTTTATTATGAAGGGAGACAATTATTACCGAAGCCGAGAGCGGTCGTTTTTCGCTACTGTTCTTTCTTCGCCGCTTTCTCGAGATAACGAGTTAATTTTCTCGTTATCTCGAGATAACAAGAATCGTTTTCTTGTGAAAACGAGATAACTGGTGTTTGTGTTTGCCCGCTCAAGCCCGGTCCAGGATGGAATCCCAGGTGTGTGGGACCTCCCACACACCTGGGATTCCATCCTCAGTCACCAGCGGGGGGCCGGAGGACAGACCAGACCGGGCACCAGCGCTTCATTGTGAGCTGTCGTGCCCAGTCAGCTGTTCTCATGACACGTCATGTCGGAGTTCCCGCTCAGCTGTCTATATAAGATACGTCACACCAGGAAGTCCCACAACTTCTGATGAAGGCTGAAGGGACAGCCGAAACTGTCAACGGGATAATTATCTCGTTATCTCGAGAAAATGCTGTTTAAAAAAACGTGCGGCCATGACCGCTCTCGGCTTCCGTAAATTATATCTGTTTTAGGTATATAAAGAAATAGAGGGGAAAAAAAGGCCGCAAAGTTTCCTCAAACAGGTGGATTATTTATTGACAAAATCTGAATGCCACCTCACATTGATATTCTCCTTTGTTATGGGGACGTCACTTAAGTCGAGTGGTAGATCCACCTTAACTTCAGACCTCGTTAAAGAGCAGCAGAAGCGGCGCGAGATAAAATGATGCGGAGGCAAAAGAAGTGAAAGGAGCGAGGAGAGCAGGAATAAAAATGAAATAACAGACTAGAGGGTTACCTTCTCTTTGTCTCTCATGGATCCTTTTCCAAGAATTGACATCTTTGTGAGAGTGTCCTCCTGTAGTCTCTTTAACGAGTTCCCGCGTGGCCCGAGGAGTTTGCCGACAAAGTTAAACTGCAACAGAGAGCGAGAAAGCGCAGATCAGTCAGAATCTGTGTGTTTGAGATAAAGAGCAAAGACTTTTCCTGTGTCAGTCACACCTGGCTCAAACAGCAAGTGAAGTTAACCAAAAACTTATCAGCAGTTTCTGTTTTATTTTCTGTCTTGATAGAATCGGCGAGGAAGCATTCCTGAGACGTCTCATCTGTGGTTCGCTGTGTCACCTTTTCATGAGTCGTGGTTTTGAGGAAGTCTCAAAATCGTTGCATAAAATTAAGATCACATTCAGGTACCGGGGCAAAGGTTTGGCTTCAGAAGAATGCACTGATCACACATATCTAACTCTGATGAAACCGGTCTTTAGCGTTGGCACACCACCACCACTTAACCCCCGGACAATCACTGGTCCAAATATTGGGTCAGTTCAACGTCTGCTGAAGTGTCTTAAATGGCATCAGTCCATTCTGAATTTGTAAAAGCACAAAGCCTCACATTTCAAATGGCGTCAGTGATTTTAAGACACCAAAGCAACGAGGGCTTCTTGGCTTTGTAATTAAAGTGTATTCACAGCAATACCGAGCATACAGCAGGTGGCGTATCTGGGCCTTCTAGCTTACTGTGTGTTGCACAAGCAAAATTCTACACATGATGATACCGTAGCGACCGTTCAGTCACAAAGCAGCAGGCCCTAAAATGTTTGACCATAATTTACAAAATTCCATCATATTTTTGCACAAGTGTTACAGCAGTATTTATTTCTATCTTTATTTTCTTTTTATTTTATGACTATTTCTTTTATTGTCTTTCTTTACTTGCCAAAAACCAAACAAGCAAAAACAAAAAAAAAACTGTAAAACTGTAAATTGTACGTATTAAATTGTTTGTATTGCATTCTTTTTTTCCCCCTGCTTGTTTTTTTTTTACTTTTTCTTATTTTTTACTTTTTTTTCCCTGTATATTCTGCTTTAATTATTTCATTTTGTGCTACTGTGATAAAACAATTTCCCTTGTGGATCAATACAGTTTATCTAAGTCTAAAATGGACATCATGCTCTATTAAAAAAAAACAAAAAAAACAGAAAATGTTTACTGAGGTAATAAATAAGGGAGAAGTAGGGTCAGTTTCTCATTAACCATCCATTCTGTATGACTGAATAGTGTGGTTGCATTTCATTATCATTTTGCTATTAGGCAAAGAAAAAAAAAGCACTGGCTTGTTTGTATTTCTTTAAACCCATCCCGGTCATATATGTGCTTCAATGTCCCCTTAAGATAGTGACATAGGGATTGCTTGGTGGCACAGAAACGCAAATAAAACTGCTAAAACTAACAGGGCTGACTGAGCGCTTGATCCGAATCCTCGGTAAGACGTGAAACTTTCGGTGTGGTAGTTTGTAGTGAAGCAGTATGAAATGTGCGACCGACAGAAGGCTCATTCCTGCCGTCTGCTGTGAGTTAAAATAAGTTCTCAAAGAATCAATTCTTTCTGTTACTAGAGGAGTCGCCCCCTGCTGGCTGTTGGACAGTATGCAGGTTTGACATTCTTCAGCTTCACTTCTCAGACCCAGAGACCATCCAGCCACCTATCCATTATCTGTACACTGTTTAACACCTACACCTACGAACAATGTAGAATCACCAATTTATCTCAGCATGTTTCTGGACTGTGGGAGGAAGCCAGGGAACCCGGAGAGAACCCACGCTGCACGGGGAGAACATGGAGACTCCACGTAGAAAGATCCCGGGTGTCCTCACCTCCGGCGACCATCTTGCTGCGAGACAATGATGCTAACCATCGCACCACCATGCAGCCCCCCAGAGACTATGTCCGTGTTTTATATACAGTTTCATGTGATCTTGTGTGTCTCATGTGTCTTTTGGCAATAGATAAACTGTAAATCATAACTACTGTATATTTATAAAACAGGTACATTTTTAGCCAATAGCAGCGTTGGGATTTTGATTGACTATAAATGACCTGTGATGTAAACATCTGGTAACAACTCACAAAACAGTAAGAAGAGATTTAAGACAGTAAAACAACCTGAGTGAGGGAGGTCATGGCTCCATCCCCCAATGAAAAGCACACTCCTGCACATATGGGCAATAAGCCGACATAACATCAACTACATTTCTGCCACCATCTTAAGTTACTCATTACTATTTGGAATAAACAATCAAAATCACACAGAGAACCACAAAGTCCTGATGTTTGTATAATATCTATAGTTTTGGCACACGATACATGATCAAGATGTTCGATCCTAGCTGTTTACAGAAGATAATAATTTGTGAATACACGTCGTGATCCTCTACGTATTAGCTAAAAATCATCGTTCATCATCATCTTTCAGGACTCTGAGGGGCTCCATGAATCCCAAATGATTAACACGCAAAGACACCAGCAGCAGAGTCAGACAGTTTTAATAGCGGTGGCCAGACTGAGACCATTACTCACACTTAGCTGGCACGGTGTAGCATTCATTTCTTTTCTACAGAAAAAACTCTGTAGGCCAAATATTCCTTTATGTTGGCCAGTACAAGTGCATGTAAACTAATATACAATAGAATCATCTTTTTTGTGTAAACCTCAACGAAAGTTATGGTTTTTCCATTGTTGGTAGAAGATAATTAAAATTTAAATGACATAGGAAAGGGCACGCATAAGAATCCTTCTACACACTAGTGCAACACTTCTGAATGCTACAACATTTCTCTGCTCGGTCAGAACTCCTCCAGTACTATGAGTGTGTAGATAGCCATCTAACTGGCTTCACTCGTGGGCGTGTTGGGCCCTTGGCTCTGCTCCTGAAGGACCCACAACATATCCTGACTTCCAGTCCATATGTCACGCTCCTGCACATTCCACAAAGTCATATTTACTCGAGTTTATGTTATTTGAGTCATTTTCTCAGCCCTGTTTAAAACCCATAGCAGGAAGAAGCTCGCGGTTGTGCCCGGATAAAGAGAGCAGCACCTTTTCCATCCATCCATTATCTATACATCGCTTAATCCTCACTAGGGTCGCGGGGGGGCTGGAGTCTATCCCAGCTGACTTTGGGCGAAGGCAGGTTCACCTGGACAGGTAACCAGTCTATCACAGGGCTACACTTAGAGACAGACAACCAAGCACACTCACATTCACACCTACGGACAATTTACAATCACCAATTAACCTCAGCATGTTTTTGAAAGCCGGAGAGAACCCACGCTGTACGGGGAGAACATGCAAACTCCACGCAGAAAGATTCCGGTGCCCCCACCGGGACGCAAACCGGCAACCTTCTTGCTGCGAGGCAACAGTGCTACCAACTGCACCACCCTGCAGCCCCAGCACCTTCTCATGACTAGAAAAGCGACTAAAACTGGTAGAGTTCAGCATTAAACTGAGAATAACCAACGAACAAACAATGGAACCAAGGCTGGAAGGAAAGTGAACCAAGGAGTCGGCCCATAGCTCCACTCCACAGGAAGGTGGTCGGATGTAAGTGTTCAGACTGTAATTAATCAGCGTAGAAACCTGAAATGATTTCAGTTTTTCACAATTACACAGTAATGTAGGTCATGAAAGTCCATAGCTTTACCTTCTGGTATCAGATCATATATTTCCCCAAACATGATGGACTATCTGCTTGTGAGTTTTCAGCGTGCATCATTACCATAATGAGCGTATTTGCATTAACATTGAACTTGACCGGCGCTGACCACCGCCGTCCATCAAAGGCTTCCCCGGGTTAGACCGCCTCGCAAGGACGCCGCTTTTTAGCCACGAAAACACAAACGGCTACATGGAGACATGTCACGTGCAGACACCCGTCAAAGTCGTACAACCTCAACACAATTCCATCAGCAGCTGGAGACGGTCAGAGAAGACAAAAGGGGAGCGACACCTTCCTCTGCCTCTCTATGTTTCCCTTTAACGGTGAGTTATACAGCTGTCTCCCTCCACTATCTAGGTCATCAATTAGTGAGCAGGAGGTTAAAAAAAAAACAGCCAGTTTTGTTCTACACCTCACCTATATCTCTCCTGCCTTTTGTTCAGAAAGCGAGTGCTTATTAGGAGGCTCCTGCCAATTCCTGGGTGAGGGATTTGAGAGGCGAGCTATAGTGATTCGCTCTAATGCAGTAACTGACTGTTGGGTTTTTATCCTGGCCAGGCTGAACTCCAGCAGCTCTCAGCTACTGTACGCTGCTTCAACTTTTATAATTACACCAAGTCCTGTGACTGGCTGTGATCAGCACTCGTCTCAAAGTAAATACAGCGTCCCACTGTGCTAATTCCAGCCTCGCACTTGTGAATGGAAATAAGTGGCCTCCTGAAAAGCTATGACCTTGGATTTATGAATATTAAAGACATGTCTAGTTTCACGTTAGGGCGTGGGGGGACTCTGATGCTAACCATTTGTAAGCTTCATACATCACCTGAAACAGTTCAGTACCTGTAATGTAATCTGCACACTAATTAATTCTAAATATATTGAACAGGACATGAATTGTTGGGTCAGGAAAATTCAATTTAAAATTATCTATGCAAACAAAATGTGTCCTCCCTCTAATGGTTTCAAGTGTAGAAAAGGATTATCAAAGGAGACAGCAGCGCCGGGGCAAACAGAGGGTGTCTGGAAATGTTTTAAATGTGCTGAGTTTAACCGATGTCCTGCGCATCCATCATTTCCACCTGGATAGAGCCTTGATCACTGAGCTGTGCCATCTCTTGAACAATGATTTGCAGAGCCAGATCACACAGCCGACATCCCTCCATATTACTACGGCTTTTGTGCGGCCGATTCCATTCCTCTGACAGGTTGTGCATCGGACACGGTGTCCGGGATGTTTGTGTAGATATTTCAGTCCTCCGACTCCCAACTGCGTACTCGCCGATGGGTAAAAACGCTTGAACAAGCAGAAAAGCTTGTTTTCTGATCAAGAACAAAGCGTTGCTGTGGTGCTTTCAGTATCGTAGAAGTCGTATGAACTGTGCAAACGTGAGCGTCGGGCAGACAGCACAAAGACGGCACATTTACTGGAAGAGAAAAACCAGACAGACTGTGAAAGAGGAATTAATTCAGAAATAAAATTACTGTGTTTGCAGAGCGATTGAGTTCCTGTGAAATCAGGGACACAATTAGAGAGAGACCGGCTTTCTGGTGAGCTGAGAGGACAAATGCCCTTCTTCATTTAGATACCGAGTTTTTGGTGGAGGACAGTTTAAAATAGAGACAGTATCTAGTGAATGAGAGAAATGTCACAATGGGCTTGGATTGAATTCAAATCCAGCACACTGGCTCATTACTTTGTGTTAACCAATCAGTCCAGCAAAGCACCTGAGGAAATGCTCTCCCTGAAACACACTTTACTAATTATATATTGTGAATGCTGTGATTGATCTAATTGTTGAACTGTAATTAACAAACTTTTCTATTAGTTCTTCTATACAATGCTGATTTTAAAGGAGTTTCACTGGACTAAACCTTTTGCTCGCTGGTCTGATACAGGATCATAAGAATAAATGAATTATCGGTGCACACATTGAAGACTCTCATGTAACCGTAGGGGTAGAGACTGCCAGCAGGATGGAGGCTTTTGTTAAATATCTGTTTTCCTGTTTTGTCCTCTCTATGATAATTCACTGTACAAAACTAATTGGTCAAATTTCAGAAGGAAAAGGGGTTTTAAAGATTAAAAAATATAAATACACACGGTTAAAAACACTTTTGATGTGGATTATCAGCTGAATGGGGAAACTGCCACGGGGTTTGCTAAAGGCCCCCCACAAAAATCAAACTGTTGAATTGTTGTTTTGATTGAGAGCATTTTCATGTGTAATACTAGAGTGCAGGGTCAACTAGCCAACCTCATAAGAACGCTAATCTGGGAAGTACAAAATGACATTGTGATGAGAAATATAATCGCAGCGTGAATTTTATTCATTGGCAACATTTTGGGGGCAGAAGCTTAAATTTATTTGAAAATAGTCAATGTTCAAAGTATGACGGCCTGTTTGATTCACGATTTAGAGTCTACAAGCACAACAAAGTAATAAAAAAATAGTAATTTATTTTTAGTTGCCTTGATTCCCTCACTAACACATTTTTCTTTTTTTTTTTATAAATGCGTTTTAGTGTAATGAGTAAAAACTTGTTGAGATTTAATGCAGCGGACTAAGTTGACCTCAGCACGGTCTTCACTTGTTTCTCACAATAGACTACAAGCACTCTCCATCTAACACACACATCATCCCTCCTGGTGTTTTACATGATATACGATCACGGTTTAAGTTGCACCAGTGATCCCAGTTAGAAAATCCAGCTCTGTCTACAAACATAGCCTCAAAATGCCTGAACCTTGAAGCTGGACCAGCAATGTTTCTGCAAGTTATCATAACTTCGTCTGAATGCTGCTTTGTCACTTTCTGACCCGACCTGTCTGTTGTTCTGTTAAGTCGACCCGAACCCACCAGATCTGCCTGATCCGTGGACTAACCCATGGATTTATGGGTGATTCTGTGCATCACTGCTGCCTAGTTATTACCACATTAATCCTGAGGACCTTCAGGGAGCGTACGGTGTTGTTATTGGTTCAAATTCATTGGAATGTATTGTGTGTTAGTTCAAATTAGTCTGAAATTAACGCTGCAAGAAAGTAAAAGCTCTAATTTCTGTGTGCAGGTTGTAGGGACGGAGTCAATGTGGATGGAAGAGTTTGGAAGTGATCTTCTGCAATGTTTGCAACTGTGGTTAGATTTGGGCAACAAAACCACTTAGACCAGGGGTGTCGAATCCTGGTCCTCGAGGGCCACAATCCTGCATGTTTTAGATGTTTCCCTTCTTCCAACACACCTGATTCAAATGATCAGCTCATCGTCAAGCTCTGCAGAAGCCTGATAACGATCCTGATCATTTGAATCAAGAGGGAAACATCTAGAACATGCAGGATTGCGGCCCTCGAGGACCAGGATTCGACACCCCTGACTTAGACTAAAGCTAGGGCAACTACACAAGTTATTGTGAGGTTTTGACTCACTACTAAAAATATAAATGTCTTGTGCTTTAACACAATGCTACCTTCTATTACTTTCAAATAGAAATTAAAATTTAGTAAAGGCTGCAACTTCAGGGAGACGTCATGCAGGATGTCTGTCCCAGGATTCACATTTTCATGGCAGAGGCGCTCCAAATTCGTACCTTCTTCCTCGTGTGAAAGTCACATTTAGGATGGATTGTCGTGTGATAATGCTCCATCACATTTAAATCTATTACGCGGTGAATACTGAACTGAAGCCGGACCGAAAATGATATCGCAAATCAAATCTCAATATCCGTCAGACACATCGCAATTAGATATTTTCCTCAAATCGTTCAGTCCCGCTGCAGTTTCACTTTGTGCTGCGTGCACCTAAAAACCACCAGATGAGGGTAAATGATGCTTCAGCTGCAACTTAAAGTCACATTACTGCAAAAGATGAGAAGTGTAAGAGACTCTGCGTATATGTTCATTAAAATTATTTTAATAGAAACGTCGCATTACGTTTCTCTCAAGCGTTTGCCGTGAGGAGTCAAAGGCACATGAACAAAACATCTGAGGTAGAAGGCTGACAGCATTTCTAGTTTGCAGCTGACTGTGCTCTACTTGTATACATTAATAACTGAAGTCATCTAATTATTAATTAAGTAAAGGGGAGGAAGCAAAGGTTAAAGAGGAGCCACCAGGCACCGTGGGTATGATCTACTCTGACGCTACATGTGTCTTATGGATAATACAGTGACATGATGTAATGCTATTTGTTCGGTGCTATGCTACGTTCCTGACTATTTAAAAAGAGATCATGCAGATTTATTTAGTATTTGTTTGATTAATGCCAGTAAATGTCAAAGAGAAGTCTTAATCCAAACGTTTAAACACACCACCAGTCAGCCTGGCACACGTCTCCTCGTATGGTCAATCCTCCAAATATATGAGTCTTACTGAACAAATAACAGTAATCCCTGCTGTTTATCAGATATCAAAATCTGTCTGACTTCGACGGTGATTGATGCTTCGGGGTTTGGCTAATGCTTTAGTTGTCACGAGGGATTATGTGACTTACAAAAACCTGCCTGAGCTTCTGCACTGGTTCATGTCATTAAACTGTGTGAGAGGATTGTGCGTCTGCCGTCTGTAATCACCAGAATAAAAGCTGATGTGTTTAATCACAGGTTGTCACCTGCTGCTCTGTTGTGGTGTTGGTTGCACGGAAAATAAATACATGCAAATGAAATGCCGACAAAAAAGATTGACAGAATCCGAATTGTTACCTGTTGTCAGCCGAAACAAACAAAATACAAAACATTGCGCGGATGATCAGAAAGACATCAGACACAGAAAGGATATATGATTAATCATACTTAACTTGAAGGGGGTGGGGTAGCTGAAGGATAGGGGGACACATCTGAGATCTTTTCATCATTTGCTGAATGTATTACTGTGAGTCTGGCGAAAGGTGTGCTCACAGAGAGCCAGCGCAGAGTGATTGTGCTGAGGACAGCAGGAGAGGAACGACAACAGTAGGATAAATCACTGCTCCCAGCACACAGAAAAGCCACAGTCTGAACTGGAAATAAACCTGTGGGACTCCTTACGCCTCGCTAATGGCCTGTGGTGCTTTCTGCCAAAAGATGCTTTCTAAGAGAGGGCCCACAGATCCTGGAAATGTACAGATGAGCACTGATAGTGCACCAGTGTTCAAAAGCCGGGATATTTTTAGGTCCTGAGTAGGTGTGACAGTATGTGTCATGCTGGTTAAATCATGATTTAAAATCTCTATTTCTGTAGACAAGGATTCAATTAAATCATGACATGTTCTTAAAAGCTGCTGGTGAGCATCTATGAGACAGAAAGGATCGCTTAAGTGTCCATTACACAGCGCACCACCACACAACACAATAATATCATTACTCTTACCAATCTCCTACAAAGTCTAAAAAAAAATTCATCAGCGTTGAGGATTAAAAATCATTGCTGAGAAACAGCTCTATTTTATCACAGCGAGTCAGCAGTCTGGAACTTGCTGCGTGGTGTCCTTGCGTGCTTCATTTTGATAAAAAGCTATGTTTGCTGAGGATGGATTTAACCTCTCTGTACGTGTTCCTAAATGGCTATTTGGAAAATGGCTGTGCCACTTCAATGCCAGAAGCCAAAAGGTGATGCTCACAGCTCAGGAGAAAACCCATTCCAGTCAGACCGATCACTCTTGCCATTGCTACCTGTCAGATAGAACAAATTGAATTTGTCTTCCTTCGGTGGCTTGTTGAAGCTCTAAACAGGATATTAGTGGCTCTACTTATCAAAGCTGTCAAAGCAAATCTGTTTAGCTGTAAACCTGGCAGACTCAGATCAGTCTCTGATAACACTACATATATGTGGCACAAACTCACTCATCAAGATTACTTTGTAGAACTAATTTAAGCTCTACAACAGAATGCATGTAGATACCAGGGACCTGGAGTATGAACCAGTTCAACAAACACAGGGCGTCTTTTCGTTATCTGACTTTGTTAAACCTACAGCTGCATGTGCTGAGCATACACATGAAGCTGCTTATCAACTCTGTAAATCAACCCAGGTTTTCTGCATCTAGCTATGAAAGGTGTTGGCAACAGGTGAGCAAACATGGACAGGTCTACAGCCACACATGTTTCACAAGAAGAACAAATGATGGTCCTAAACCAATATGAGGAATTTGTACAGGATTAAAGCATCTCAGCCAGAGTCAGGAAGGACTGCAGAGTGAACGTAGGTAAAGAGGCTTATCAATATCACTGCCCCATATACAGTACGATCTAACCACAATTATAACTGTGTATAAGCTGCTTCTATATAGTTTCTTATTTAGATTTAGCTGAATTACATGTACATTACTAATTTGACCCTACTTCCTTCGGCTACATGCGTGGCCTTTTTAAACTGCCCTGGGCACATGTGAAGAACAAATATAAGACATGATTCAAAAAGTTTGCTGCAAATCTTATAGAGCGAACAAGTACAATGTTCTGGTGGTGGCTTAAGATTATAATGCTATACAAATGCACACTATGCAAATGTCCATCCATCCATCCATCCATTATCTATACACCACTTAATCCTCACTGGGGTTGCGGGGGTGCTGGAGTCTATCCCAGCTGACTCAGGGTGAAGGCAGATGACACCCTGGACAGGTAACCAGTCTGTCACAGGGCTACACTTAGAGACAGACAACCAAGCACACTCACATTCACACCTACGGACAATTTAGAATCACCAATTAACCTCAACATGTTTTTGGACTGTGTGGGAGGAAGCCAGAGAACCCGGAGAGGACACCACACTTCACAGGGAGACTCCATGCAGAAAGATCCAAGGCGTCCTAACTGGGATACGAACCAGCTATCCTGCGAGGTGACGGTGCTAACCACCGAGCCACTGTGCAGCCTAATGTGCACATGTGCATCAGTTAATTGCCTTGAAAGTGGAAAAAGTCTCCTCAGAAAACATTTACTATGCGCACTCAGCTCTACAGAATCTTTCAGGAATGGTTTTCAAGAGAACTGTTCGGTCTGTAGACGTAGTTTTGTACATATGGGTTTGTTATCTGGAGAATAACCCACTCAAGTCAACAATAAGTGCCAGAAACTGCAGTTCCACAAACAGCCACTTGTCCCTGGTTCCACAAGTGAGTCCGTTCTCATAGACCCCCATGTTAAGCAGAAATAAGCAGGTTTACAGCTTGGTACAAAAAAAAAAAAAACAATTTAGGACCCAGTAGGCATTTTTTCAGTTCATGACAACTGTATGGTACATTTTTTTTTTTTAGAACGCATTCACTTCTTTGTCATTGCAAGTAGGTTAGAATGCTGACAGGAGACCTGACTCAAAGCTGGGCTGTGTGCTGCTTCACAACAGCTTTGCTTGTAAATGATTGTTGTTAGAACAAATCAGCGGTTGCTGAGCATGTTCAGGCGCGCAGAGAAGGTGAAACATATCTACATTTCAAATTAGAAAGAAGTGTAAAACAGATTTAAGAAAAAAAAATCTAATTTTACAACCCTGCTCGTGGTTCCTTCCTTTTCTTTATGCATATAGTTTTCATTTTTACACGACAAATAATTTAAATTAAAGAAAGTTGGATGTGTCTGTTGCAGATGCAACACAAAGTGTTAAATTAAGTGCTGGATTTGGATTAATATAAAAGTGGTACATCACTGATTTTTACACCAAGAATGCTCAGCTGAAATTGTCACTATTTTACTGTGCATGTCATTAAAATTGGTGTGATGCTGAGCAGGAAAGCATGTTTTTGGGAAACTAAAATAGGTTCTGTGTTTGACTCCTGTGAAGTGTTTCCTTCCTCTCGTCCTCTCCGTTGGCAAACTGCAGGATGCCACTGTCCTTCCCTCTGGAGGGCTGAGGTGAAAACTTGAGTGATGTCCCCAGCCTAAGAGTGGCCCGCTCACTCTTACACTAGCCTCCTCGTCGTGCTCCCAGTGGGAAATCCCTGTCATGCATCGAGCTCGTGACTCCAATAAGCTTTGCTGCCACTGAAGGCTTCTCGTGGCAGGTGAGGCTGAAGTGCTTTCAAACGTGGCGACGGCGTTATCGCTCAAAACAGCTTTTACGCGGAGGTCATCATGAAGCTCGCTGTCTTGGCGTATATACGTGACGTACGGGCTGCATTGCCGCCGTCACGCTCTCACTGTACAAGCTATTAATTTCCGTGAAAGAAAGACTTCTAGAGCTCGAAACCTGACCTAGAATCCACCATGTATCACAAGAAATCCGCCGCACACTCAAGAAAATGAAATCCATTGCGAGATAATTCCTTTAAATCATATATTCATAAATATTCATTGACAAATTAATATAGCGAGACATCAAAGAGTCATTGACCAAGGTTAGCGCAGTGGAGAGGTGTGAGAGAGGAGTGAGACTCACATTTGTACCATTTCAGAAGCTTTAACAACTCTTCAGACACTAAGCAACATCCCGAACATAGTTCTACCCCAGTTCTGTCAGCCAGCTCTCTGCTTGAACACCATCTTCCAGATATGCTACATCTAATAACATAAAGCATCAACAAAAAGTGTCAAGTGGCTGTTACAAGGAATTTAAATCAAACCCAGAGCTACTGTAGTTGACTTCATTATCTATAAATAACACAATCTCAAATTCTCTATCTGCACATTCTGAGAGAAGTCTCTAGTGGTGGTGCTATAGCACTTACTTTAGGAAACTGCTTGACTGGTATTAAAACTTTCTGGCCCAGTTTCATGTTCTTGTTGATGACGACGTCAATGAACTTCTCCTCTTCCTTCCCCTCATCTTTCTGAATTTTTTCGATCTCTAGAAAGAAGGAAGAAAAACAAGTAATGAGTCAAAGCAGCAAGTTATCTGTTAGGATCTTCTATGATATAAGTTAAACAGCTTTTTGTTTTTTTAACTCATGGTCAGACAAAACAAGATGCGTGAAAATGAACTTTCAGAAATTGTGATGAGCACTTCAAATGTCTATGTTTTATGGACAAGATTAACTGATATTAGTTTCATCACTTGCATCTAACGTTCATCTTACTTTGGTTTAAAAAAAAAGGATATTTTAAAATATTTAACTATTCCTTCAACATATTTTTTTAAATTCAGTTCCCCTGCCAGTCCATAAATTGAGAGGCAAAATTCAAAAGGACGTTTCCATTTTTCAAAGTGACATATTCAAACAATATCCTTATAATTAATAAGCTGGAACCAGCAAATGTTTGGCATTTCTGCTTCACTAAGAGGAACTCTGCCAACATTAGGCGACACATAAAGGTCAGTTTACCAGCCGTCTAAAGCACGACTCGACCGGCGACAGCAGCACAATGTCTCATGTGGCTGAGGTTGAGGTAAGACTGACAAAATAACGCCACAAGCCAGGTTTGAAACCTAGGAAGCAGTGGCTGACACTGATTTTTTTGATCTTCTCTGAGAGGCACTCAGCAGATTTGTTCAACCTTTTTTTAGGCCTGGAAAATCAACCTTATCTATTCAGTTTTTACTGACAAAATGTTAGTTCCCTTCAGCCTCACTCACCTCACCTATTGGCTGAGGCGCGGTCACCATTAATACTTTGTAATTTGAGCGGAGACACCGATTTACTTGAGCAGACACGACAAGTGCTACAGTCCCTTTCATGTGCTCGGAAAAAAAAATGAAGGGGAGGACACTGGAGCTTGCACCTCCAGGCTACCAAAAATACTGGCTGTCACGCTTCCTCTTTCGGGAGAGGTAGACTTTGATGTATTTAGAGATGTAACCTTGAACGTTTAATCAGATGGATAACATCTGTGTTTCAGTGCCAGGAAAATGGTTTTGCAGAGAGGGCAGCAGGGAGGTCTACGACAAAGACTCCAGGCTAAAAGCCCGGCAGGGGAAAGGGTAAGGCAGAGGGTGAACTCCATCACAGATATATTTCTCCTGTGCAAAATGATTTTTAACAGGAAAAAAAAATCAGATTAAAACAGAGCAATCATGACGCTTTAGCTTTTTCAGTTCAGGTTTTTGAAGACTGGTTCAGATATGATGACGATCAGATCGAGGTAAAATAAGCTTCAATCTGAAAACATGATAAACTCAAACATGCTCACATGTTCAAACAGCACATGAGCAGATACAGCACATAGCCGTTTTTCAATTACACCGAGCCGAGCATATCAGCGCCGCAAACTGGAAACTCAAAAGGCAATTGTGGTTTCTCGACAAAGCACTGCAGCATTACATTAGCAAAATGTAATTAAAACCTTTGATATGAGTTTTAAGAAGGATAAAAGAAGTATCAGTGAGACTGAGATATCTTTAAGCTTCAGTTTATCCCAAGGGGGGCAGAGAGTGCACACGTTCTGAGAAAAGACAACATTAATATTAATGCATCGCCTAGCAACATGCCAAGACGGAGTTTCCTCCTTCCACCAGGCGCTGTCCTCAAAACATTCAGGCTCTGATGTGTTGGGAGATTGTGACTGAGATTGTATTTCAACTGCAATTTTTTTCTTCCCCCCATCTGAAGCCTACAGCACAATTTTTCCAACTTGCTCACCAGGAAAAATTTTTGCATTTCAAGTCCAAATAAACCCCAACAGGGCACAGCAATCAATCAGCAGGTGTAATAAGCATCCAAAAGTGCAGCTTCAAATGAGCTACTCACTGAACATGGCATCAGAGAATCAGCTAGTGCAAATTAACTAACCACAGTTCTCTGTAAAAGATCTTGTTTGCGCCGCAGTTTATGAGGGAGAAAATGTGGCGACGTGAACTGAGAACCACCTCCACCTCAGAGTCATTACCGAGCGCTCAGACGAAAGAGATTAAACATGCATCACTGACACATGCACAATGTGCCTGTTGTTTCTTTTTTCTTTCCTACCAGCGCCATCAGATCCCTCTGTTTCAACTCCATTTGGCAGTTTGCAGGCGCAGCACAAAGCTTTATTGAATCTGCACCATAGAATCCTGGAAGTCAATGAAAAATAGAGTTAAAGTCTTAACGATTGTTATGGTTGCTGTTCTTTAGTTGAGTCATATATGTGAAGTTATTTGAAGACAGAAAGGAATCAATGGGCTGATAAAGGCCTTAAATTCAATACATCTCAGCTGCTCGGAGACCCAACAGGAATGCATGAATGAAACTATTGAATTCTGAAGATTTTCTTAAGACATGCAATGTTTAACTCGGCGGGCTCTTGAGGAACCACGCGGCCTATATGTTATTGAATATGTATTTAGCCTACATCCTGTTCCCCCTATGAGAGCTGCTGCTGCTGAAACATGTTTTTTCTTATTGCTGAGGAGCCGCTGGATTCTTTTTATTCCTTTGCTTCTAGAGTCCGGTGGAAAAATACGCACATCCAAGGAAATGTTGGCTTTGTACATTTTTGGACAAGCAAATGCTTGATTGTCTTGAAACAGATATAGATAAAGATGATGCTAATGTGCTCTGGACAGATGAATCAAAGGGTTGTTGGGCCAAAATAACAGCAGACATCTTTGGTGCAGACCAGCTTTTCAGAAGAAGAACTTGAAGCATGATGGTGCAAACGCTCAAAAAGAAATAGAGGGTTCTGGAAACACAAAGTCAAACACAGATTTGAAGCCCTTCGAAATGTGAGGGACTCACAGTATATGCAGGAAAACTCTAAATGATTTTGCAACAGAGGAGATTTAATCAGAAATTTAAACGAGAAAGGAAGCACTCAGTCAAGTTAGCGCATTTCACTACATATATTTCTACTGTATTTAGAAACAGCAAAGCATAAGCATATACATGGAAAAAGAAGATGGTTTTGAGTCGCTGCCATCTTGTAGTACGATAACCGGTGATGACACGTGGTTGGTTCACTGAGCAGGTTTAGCTAAAGACAGACAGCACCAGCTACTGAGACCAACAGTTGTTTGATAAGAACATCATCAGTGACAACAATAAAGTTCAACACAACACGTTTCACTGAGAACACCTGTCGTCCTCCAGCTCAAAGATCTCCATCACATCTTAGCAGAGTTATCTAATGGGAGCTAGGCTTTACAATTTAGCAGCCAAAATAAAATATATAAATAACTACAATCGTTCTAAGCATTTATTCTCAACTCGTGTCATTTCATACCACAGACTACACAGGAGCTCAGCGCTGATGCAAACCTCTAAATAACATTTCTTACCTTTAAGACTTTATGTTTAAAGCAGTCAGTCAACACTCCAAACTTTAGATCATCCTCAGGTATTTCCAATTCTGTTATTGTCCTCATGTTTCTTCCCTTTGCAATGTGAGCAAACATCCTTTCAGTCGGCTTTACCCAATAAAAAAAAAAAGAAAGAATAACTGTACGAAAAACCTTCCAGTAAAAGCAGTGACGTAAAGTTCCTGTTACTCTAAACTCGTGTCAACACGGTGAAGCATCTCTGAACCATGTTGAACATATTCCTGTTAAAGTGGAACAGGATGAAACTGACAGACCAGTTGAGACCACAGCAAACCCACTGGTGCAGCAGTTCAACCAGTACTAACCTGACTGAGTGCTTCATTCCCCCTTTCAGTAACTTTAAGTAAGATACTGGTGGACATTCGTGCAAAACAACTACAACGACTTCTTCCTGTGAAAAAGATCAGCGCTAGCTTCTGAGGCCAAGAGTGTTACTTAACTTTTCCACAGACAAACATGACATCTATTAATGTTTTTGTTAATTATAGGATGACAAATTGTCTTCGTGGTGTTGTTCTTTCAAACAGTGCCTCCCTTTATTGGTAGAAAAAAAATGTTTACTTGTACAAATATGTCAAAAAAGCACGACTTGTTGGACGAGCTGCAAATTTGCAGCACATACCATCCTGTACAATGTTCAGTGTTGGGTATTAAAATTTGGGTATTACGTTCCTTATCGCAATTTGGAACACAGCTACACCACGACAACAAATGTACGCCAAGTTGTACCTCCAGTACGTATGCACACCGAGTCCATAAACCAAATAAGCTTTGTAGCTTTTGGCCTGGCTTCCATTTCGTGGACTGTACATGCACTCTAGTGTTCCTCCCAATGGCCCTGCCTCTGCAAATAGAGAAATAGACAAAGTGCTTGTTGGATCAGCTACCACACCTCTCCAATTTTGCAGCTGGTCGGACAGTTCATTTAACTTCCTGAAACCGACAATCGGACAGTGATGCATTGACTGGCAGGGTGTGAGTATTTCTCTCTAAAGTTCTCTTTTTTATTCTACGACTACTTCCATCATTTTTCTTGTGTTTGTTCCCAGCAACACGACTGCATTTGAGGAAAGACCACTGAAAAGTGTGCAACATTCTCCCCATTCATCACATCGTGGCCCCTTCTGTAACAGCAGCTTTTTCACTCAGCCTTCAAGTGTGGTCGTTTAAAACAGTCATAAAGCCTTTAACACAAAGATGTGGCCACACTTACTTTGTTGTAAGCACGCATCAACCTTCATGACCAATGCAACAATGGGAAAACCCATGTTGTAATGCATTGGAATTACCTTTTACCATGTTGGTGCTCCAGTAGGTAAAACTACCCCAGTAAAACTGTTGGCACCGCCTCTCTATTCTACATGGCTCAAATTGAACTGAGGGAGTTAAATTAAGTAAGCTGCTCCTCAGCAATAAGAAAAACCAACAAGTTTCAGCACTAACAGCCCTCGTCAGGGGAGCAGGATATACAGACATCATAGACCACAGAGTCAGCTTGAAGCATCACTTATATAAAAAAAAAATAAAAATCTTCAAAATTCCTGATTTCATTCATTCATTCCATGTGGGTTTCTCGCAGCCGAGTCATATTGACTTACGAAGCGGAAGTTTTCTGGCTTTTCACTTAACTTCACAAGTCAGCACTGTTGTTGAACGGCGCTCCCAGAACTTGCCAATTAACAGGCAGAGTATAAAAAAAAGGAAATAATATAACCCCCTTGTCAAGATAAACCACTAAAAAAACACCCCCATGTTACCATCGGGATTCTGTTCCTCTGTAAGTTCTTCATGTTCGGGAGTTTTCGGAAAAGTTTCTTCTGCGTGAAACATGTCAACTTTACAACCTTTGCACACATTAAAAATATATTTACGGTCTATAAAATGCCTCCGCCTGGGTGATGACACCCCACAACGGGACACCATCCCAGCCGTCTGCTTTCCTGTTAGAAATGGAATCACTTAAAAGCAGCTCTGTGATTTAGGCCTTCCCATTTAAAATTCATAAGCTGGGTAGATTTTGTGGGATTATGCATGACTTCAGTGGCGTGCTGGAGAGTGGAGTTGGGGACGGAGGCAACTGGGTCATTAAGTCTACCAATTTCATGTTGAGGGGTGAGACACATCATAAATACGCTATCTGCATGTACCCGCATTGTTACCAGACAAGACGACAAGAAACTGACAACCACTTTTAAAGGATCATGTAATAGTGGATCATCTCATTTTGATCTGTGATGCAAAAAGATTCATCTGTTTGGGTTTTCTTGGTTTCTTTAAAAAAAAAAAATCTATGAAATGAAGCATTTAATAATAAACCTAAAACAGAAAGTGAGGATGCAGCAGAGAATCCCTCCAATCCCAACAATCCCTTTTCCTCTAACTGTGTTCTCATTTACTTTTTCTGCCGGACTGGACTTGTTTGCAGTGCATCACAAAGACATTTCAAATGGACACATCTATTTTTATTACTTTACTGTTGCTCCTTTTCAGCCAATCCAACCAACCAATTGCATATTAGATGGAGTGAGAATCATCAGCCCAGTAACCCAGAAAATGGAGAAGTTTCAAACATGTTGTGAAAGGGTTGTGTTGCCATCCATAGCAAGATATGTTCCTGCAGTTTTGGTGACTACACTTAACCTAACCTAACACACATCCTGCCATTGACCTAAGCTGCCTTCCTACGTCCTAATGCAGACCTTTTGGCTCCCTCAAACTAAAAGTCTTTCACTCTAGTCTTACCTTTTGGGGAGAAAATTTTGTCCAAACATAAGTGAGAATGGAGCTTAACCGTATGTTATTTTTTCCCCCTACCGGATTCTTGAATCCCTAAAGGTTTCAACAATTGGTTCGGTGTAAAAAACATCTAATTCGAGCTGAACCTACAGCATTTAGTGCTGCTAATTTTCAATAAGCCTATTTGCAGTGAAAAGCTTAAACCATTTGATGCTAAGCTATGCACTTTAATGTGCCACATAAAAAAAAAAGGAAAATAACTTTCTCCTGAAGGTAAACACCAGGTTTGAAAGAAGAACTCATTTTCATCCAAGTCCTTAGCAAAAGCCAGTTTGCATAGCTTAGCATTAAGCTAATTCATTAATACACCTACCAGCACCTCTCAAGCCTACAAATTACCCGCTTTTGTTATCTATCTGTAAGGAGAGCCACAACCACAGAATTTCTTGACAAACAATGCTACATTCATCCACACCGCCTGCATGCTAAGCTAGACTAATTGCCTCCCACTCGAGCTCGCTGGTTAATGCACAGGCATAAGAATAATGTTTATTCTATCATTGTCCCCTGATAAGCAGATTCCACAAAATGCTAAAATATTCATTCAATGTCAGTGAAAAACATGCAGAAAATACCCATGTTCATTCATTTGTGTGCGAGCTGGATTAAAAATCCACAGTGGACGGGGTGTAGCGCGGAGAACACCAGAGTATTAATGGACAACAGCACCGTGAATAATTGTTTTGCACTCCTGAATTATCTCAGTTCCATTTCCCACAAGTGATCAACAGTCGTATCAAAGTGGCTGGAGCCCATGTTGCTATAATTTAAATGCGGAAAAGCAGCATCGGGTCAGCAGTTCTTTAATAAGACAGTATTTGTGCCCTGAGAGGTGTCACTCTGCTAAATAACATGCATGAAGCCAAAGTTCACAGCTAACAAATATAATGAGAAGTACATTCTCCCTGGTGCATGCACTGATTTAAACACAATTATTCAAGAGTTTACAGCGGCGTTGCACGCTGACGGGTATTCTCACACCAGTTTGTGTCCCAAACCTTGAATTAACACTGACTTTGAATTATAGATCTAATGACACCTCTTCATGGTGTGTGTGAAAGCTGTGGATGAGACGAAGGAAAGAAATGAAAACCAACCAGTGTTTCCTCTCACATAGAGAGTAGTGAGCTACAGTAACCCCATATCTTGGTTCAATTTAGCAGAACTGAATGGTGCTTTGGATTTAATTGTACACTAAAAAAAAGTGTTTCATGCCACAATTTCGTATGTGAGTGCTTTAACCTACAGGTATTTATCTAACACTGGTGTTTATCTAACTATGGTGCCTTCAGGCAGTGTACACTTCTTACAGGAACCTTTTAGCTGCAGTAAAGACAGGCTGTCAAGAGTGACATCAGCTTTCATCCACTATTAACAGACGTGCGTTTGGTCTCAAATAAGTGGAGAAACATCTGACATTTCAATTAAGCAACATTTTTTATTGTGTTTGATGTAAAATGTTACTGGTTGAGTTTCATTTCTTATCTCTTGGCAATGCACCTCACATTCCTAATCACAGCAAAACTGACTATACTCAGTGTTCATTTGTATTTTATGAATGTTATTATCATTTGCACCACTCTTCATTTCACCAATTCAAGCAGGATGCACCTGCATAGAAAGAGCTTAGGTCTCAGTGTGTTTCCTTCCATAAATAATTGAATTGAAAATTGGAAGACAGTGAGTTTCCTTTCTGCTGCAGCAAGTGTCTGAAGCAATAAAAACATATCTTGTCTAAATAGCACGATGATAGTTTATTGGCGGCTTTCCGCCACTTCCTTCGTGCAGCTGATGCTATACGCTGCTGTCTGCGACGGACAGACTCATTATTGTGTTGTTTTGC
Source organism: Stegastes partitus (assembly GCF_000690725.1). Taxonomy (NCBI): domain Eukaryota; kingdom Metazoa; phylum Chordata; class Actinopteri; family Pomacentridae; genus Stegastes; species Stegastes partitus. Next base: position 103,273 of record NW_007579150.1, read on the forward strand.
AATTACAGGTCAAATGAATGAAATGCTCAAACAGGAATGTCACATTATTATTCTCATTTTCCAGCTTCCATCCACCATAACATGCAAATATAAACCCAGTCAAAGGACATTGCGGTCATTCAGGAAGTTAAAATATTCAAACTAAAATGAAAGAATATTCAAGATGGAAGCTTGTTGGGAAATAAAACCCCTTATATACATACACGAGCCTTTAAGAACAATTCTCCCTGTCAGCTTCTCACGATAGAAGATGAAACAAAAGATTTATTCTGTTTGAAGCGGGCTGAGCTTGTTAACAGGAATAAAAAGGTCACGCGTGTCCATGCACGGATCAGTTTAGCAACATATTAAATGGAATCTGTGTCTCTAACATTGTGTAATCACAGGTGTAATGATATAAGTGAGATGATGCAATTTTTGTGGAACTGTGGTCATAAGTGGCAGGTAGGTGACAAGTGACAGTCTGCAGCCATATTAATCATTTAAACGGTAACACAACATGAGCTCCATGGACATCATTTCATGTTCTGATGCCACCGCTTTGAACACCTGATAGAAGCCCATCATCAGCATAGACTTTCACCACAGGGATGCTGCCTTAGTCCACTTCAGCTGCCCTACTGACCAGCCAGGAGGCATAAAGTGTCACAGAAGATGTTCTCATGGTGGCCCTCTGCTAGCCCGACTTCCATAACACTCTTTGCTTGCCAACAATGAAGTGCCAGTAGTCCAAGTGAATGTCATCTCAGGTGCTATAACTAATCCACAGTACATTGTCTGACATGCATGTTATTCGTCTTCTGCCTTATTGGTTGATGTTTTTTTTTAAAATAAACAACATAATAATAAAATATATATATACAACATTTCATCAACTAACTGGTAATCATTGACATCCCTACTGGTGAGCAATGGCCCCAATAAGCTACTGGTTTTGCTTTAGTGAAAAAAAAAGTAAGGGTCGGACCGAAGGTTTCAGAGGCTTCATTGAAAATTCAATTTTTGTTTTATTTTTTCTTTGTTTTTTGGGAGGGGTTTTTGTGCCAAAGCCCAAATTGTTTAAAACGCTGTTGACCTCTTTACCATTGTCTAAATGTCAAAGGCAGTATGGGTGCAAATAACAGTTGTCTTCATGATGACTTAATCTGCTTGATGGCAAATATTTATTTATTGATTATTTATTTGGCTGTTGTATGAAATGTCAAAAAGATTAAGAAGGTGCCAGTCACAACTTCCTAAAATCCATAGTGATGTCTCGTTTTGTCTGACAAAAAAGTATTCTCATTCAGTCACAGTTGAACGTGTCAGAAATATGACGCGGATCTTCGTATTGGGGAAACTAAACCTTTTTTTCTTTTTCTTTTTTTACTTTTTCTACTGAATAAAACCAGTAATTGGTTGTCGCAATATTGTTTAGTTTTTTTTCTACCATTATTATTATTATTTTTAACACTCAAATCTTTAGTCATTCCAGGTACAGTCCATCATCCCGCACAGTCTTGACACACGAGAACAAAATTGAAACCACTGCCTTTTCCCAGTCTCCTTGGTGATTTGGCCATTTTTTTACGTTATCTGCTCGTCCTATAAAAGCTGTACACTGGACTGAGTGACTGCCGATGGTTTGGGGCAATATGGTCAGTGCCGGAGACAGTTTGCCCCACGCACATTTCATGTGTGCTAGCAGTGTGACCACACACATTTAGCGTGAATCATGGTGTCAAGGCTGTGACCCTTGAAAGAGAAACGCTAACGCTCAAAAAAAAAAAAAAAACACACGCCTCAACTCGCTCCTGTCCTGAAATCTCAATTTCACTCTGGCTCCTCCATTGCCTTGACAAGGTCAGGCTGGCAGCAGGAATTCGTCTCGCCCCCTAATCTGGAGATTACATTCTCGGCGGCCGGGCGAGGCCCTCCCTCCTTCCCCTTCCCTTTCTGCCTCTCTCTCTGCAACCCTGCCAGCCTGGCTCTCTACTGCGAGGTAACGAGCCAAGACCCGCTTACAGTGTAGAGATAATGTCCACGGATTAAGACAGAGAGCCCCTCGAGTGGTGCCTCTTTCATTTCAGTATCCGGCCTGTGAAGCATCATAAATACACCCAGCCAGTCGGAGACTCCACTCTGTGGCTCTCTGTGGAAGTCAGACTCTGTCCTCTTATGGAAGAGTATGCTAGCATATGATTCTAATCCGCCAAACTCACTGGTAATGGCTGCAGAATTACACAAATACAAAAGAAACGTTTTCACTGCAAAAAATCACGGCATCTTTGGGGATGCTCTTGTCCCCCTCGGGGTGAGTCACCAATTTAAAATGGTTGTGTAAGAATATTAAAGTTCCCTGAAGATCCCCTTGGGTGGTGGGGTTGTTCAAAGTGCATGAGTTTGGTTTTTAAGGGCTTTTAAATTGCCATAGAGTTGCCAGAATCGCTACAGGCGCCTACCTTGTGTGACAGCCTTCCACGTACTTGGGGCCCGTGTTGTTTGCTTATCAGCAGGATAGTTACAGGGTGCATTTATCTGGGCACCTGTTCATCTAAAGACTTGCTTGTAAGGAGATTAGCAAAAGTGTTCTCAAACTGCCAGGGGATTTTACTTTACAAATTTGCCCTCATCCATGAAATCATGAGCAGCTGCATTAAACAGCACGCTGTAATAGATGAAGGGTTTGTAGGATGGTAGATGCAGAAGTTTTACTTTTTGTTTGTGGTTTTTTCGCAGGAGGTCACATGTGATTGAAGAAAACAACAAGGCTGCACAGCAAAAAGACTGAGCTATGTTCGTGCTATCTCTCATAATGCTGGTCTTTTAGTAGAGATTGGCATTTATATTTTCCCTGACGGCAGATGCAGTGAGGTTAAACAGAATTTCAGAGAGTAAGAGGTTGTGCATCACTTATTAGCCGTAACCCAGCTGCATAGAGGTACGCTCCTCTGGCTCCAGGTGATGGAGATCAGTCAACGTTACAGTTTCTCTATCATGAAACCTCCTGACTTCTTATGATGAATTAGACTTGTTGCCACACGGAGACGCTTTTGCCGAGCTGTCATGTTTGTTTATTAGAAAACAAATAATAGAAGTGAGCTCTTTGTATGACTTTGCCATCACACCAACTTACAACAGAAGCGCTCACTATAGCTATGAATATTATTAAAAGACATATTGTACAACGTGCTGACTGTGCTCTACACACTGTACAGCAACCATTCAAAAATAGCCTTTAAAAATGCTGAATATGAAATGAAACTAATCCTCAAACAATCTATATATGTTAAAAAAAAAAAAAAGCCCCTCCTCATACATAATTCAACAAATATCTCATCATAGAATATTCTGTTTTTATACAATAGATTAGAAAACATCAGAGTGCTCTGAAGTTTCCCAAAAGCAGCAGAGAGAAGCTGGACCGTCCACTGAAACAAACTCTGTTAAAGGTTTATAACTTAAGAAAGTCTTTCATTTAAGGAGGGTAACTAGAAACATACAGCAGCTATAACAAGTTAGACTCCATTTTTTTGGCACTAAAATATCACCAAAAGTCCTTTTTGCTTTTGTGTGTGTACTTTTCTCATATACTGAAGAAAGGTCACAAATAGTAATTGAGTTTGGAACTAAACCAAAATACTGCAAAAACCAGGAACGCTGGCTGTCTGAAGTGCCACTCGTTTTCGTATTGACTTTACCGACCTAAGGGATTGTTTTCATGCATGTTTTCTTTGCTTACCTGAAAACACCTCAGGGAAGCTTTGAAGGCAGTTTCCCTGCAGCATTTTAAAGCACTTGATAGATTTGTGCACACTGTAGCTACCGTGCATCTCCTGCATTCAGCTGGAAAATTGGCCGAATGTAGAAATTAACAAGTCCGCAAGAGGCGAACAAGGATGTGAAGGAAAAATGTGGTTTTTAATGGTGATGTCCAGATTACCTGCAGAACGACAATTGTGCTCGTGTTGAAGCATCCGGTACAGGATGGCAAGTACAGGCCATTTCACTTATAATAGCACAGGTGGCAGAATGCATCTACCAACATCATGAACAAGTGAATAATTACACTTGTAATAAGAATGCAGCAGCACTGCAGGGTCTTTGTGTCCAGAGAGAACCTCCATTAAACCAGAGGTGAACCACGTGGCCGGCCGAGATCTGGTGCTTAATAAAAAGCCCTGTATGATCCCAATATGTTCTAGAAGACGCCCATTTACCGCTCTCTGCTCAGTTTACAGCTCAGATGAATCACTGTCTTTGTTTAGCAGTCCACACTAACAGCCGGGCCGGTAATGCTTTCTCTTCATTAGGCTATCTGCAGACCACTGTGTACGACAAAACACCCGGCCCCGGCGGATGCGTGTCCTCGCTGAACTGCGGAGAAAGAAAAAGGACGGAGCTGCAAAGATAAATCATTTTAAGCGTCTATTAATTAACGTGAAATCACCTGTCTGGTCACACCCCAACCCCAACAATCAGCCTGTTTTTTTGGGGCTGACCCCAACATGAAAGGACCACAGCACAGCCGCTTCATCCCGCAATTATAAGCTGATGTTTATCGGTTCGACATCCCGTCGCCTAATGAAGTTTCCCATAAAAGTGTCATTAGCCCGTGAAAGGGCGGGGGGCTGGGGAGGAGGGATTTGAGGATGAAAATGAAAACTGTGCAGCTTAATGTACATCATTATCTGGGACTCATCTCAGCCTGCATTATCAAAATACACTGAATCATCATAACTCATAATGACCAGACCACCTTCATTTTTTATTTCAATTACTCATCACTTGTCAATTAACACTGCAGACGAATGCTTGAAAGCATCTAAGTGCCTCTTAAAAGCATTCGCTGCTGGTTTGAATCCACACACACTCAGATCCTGGCAAACAGAGAAATTCATTCCCACACTAAGTCACTGAACATTAGGGAAGCATTAAAGGGAACATTTATGATATTATCAAGTGCGTATTATTTTCTAACATTTTCCAACGTGGCGTCGAGCTAACTCGCTGCCTCTCAGCGTCGCCTGTCCTCTGATCGCAACGAGCTCAGTCAACCTCTGTTCCTAACTGAGCCAAATCAATTAGATTGCAGTTTGTCATCTTTTCATGGTGGTGAGCATCAAACAATTTGAGAAGGAAAAAGATCAATATTGCAAATGAAATAAGGCACTTGATGTTCTCCAGCGGAGATACACTCATTTCTACACAGAGACGGAGACCGTGTTTGGCATTGACTTGCGAGAGGCTGGCAAAGGCTCAGATCAGCTCTACAAATACATCCTTTCTTGTTTTATTACCACAAATCATCTGACAGTTTCGTATTTGGGATTAGCAGTCGATGCCACTGAGTACACAATCGCGCGGTAGATGTAGTCGTCTGAACCTATCCGTCTATCTTGTTCATTTAAATCCGCGGCAGGCTGGTAATACTTGAGAGAAAGGCAGTTGATATACAAAAGTGTTCATTGTAAGTCCTTACAAAACACGGATTTAAACGAGCTCTACAAAAAAAAAAGCACTGATGATTCATAGCAGAGAAACTCACATGACTGTACTCTAGGAAAAAAATGAGAGGTAGCATTTAGAATAGTTGTAGAAGGTCTTGTGTGGGTATAAAAGGAGTTTTGGTGTGAAAAGAAACAGAGGGCTGCAGGTTAAACACGGACTTTCACCAGGATCTAATGAGAGACTCTGTTTGGTTGCATCATGGGAAATGTAGGACAGCATTTTGGAAACTTCACACAGACTGTATGTTAGAAAATTTCTGCCTCTGCTTGTTTGATTTTTGAACAAGCCGCCCCCAACTGTATAGACGCTCAATAAAATAATCCGTGGAATACCCCTTTAATGTGTATTTGACCAATTTCACACATTACCATATCACAACCTTTAATGTATAATTAGCTGTTAAGACGCTACGATGCACAAAACCTAGTGAGACAGTTAAGGGAATTATTCCGTGCTCATAAGTCAAATAATAATAATTTCTGCACCACCTGCTTTTATGGTGTCTCACTCCTGCAGCCCTCACTGACTGCAACATGAGAAAAAGCTGCTGCTGCTAAACTATAGTTGGTTCATGCATCCCGTGTGCAGCGAGTGCTACCAACTGTGCCACCTTGCAGCCCCTCAGGACAACAAGTGTGATCCTACAGAAATGTAAACGTACTCGTATTTCACTTGCAGTTCACTTGTGCTTTACCAACCATCGAGGGCTCAAACACAAACTCTGACCAATGTTAGCCATTTTATTCATATAGCTGTAGAATCTTTAAGAGTCTGTAACCATAGCGGCGGCTGTCTGAGGCTGTTTACCCTGACAATGCTGCAGCTTATCAGTCACAGTTTGGAGTGTTTAGCATGCTGACATTCACTAATTAGTGCCAACAACACAGCAACATAGAGACTGCTGCTGGTGGTTCCATGGAAGCTTAAGGGGCTCACCTGAGTTATTAAACTGCATGTTGTGGGGAACTTGGAAGTTTCAATAAGCTTCACCTTCTGCAAGCCACAAATATGCAAAATGTCCTGTCAGGTAGCAGAGATGTTTCAGTCTGGATCAAAGAGGTGGTCCCACCAACTGACCAACAGCATGCATGACCTCCTGCAGATTTCCTAATATTTCCCACAGTGTGGAGCTTTTGCATGCCCCTTTTTTTTTTTGCACTAATTACACAAACGCTGTCACCCTGTGCTGAGTTTCTTTTTTATCTGGAACACAGACATGGTTTTCCCAGCCTCCTCCTCTGTCGCTACGGTTGCTCCAATCTTCAGCCCTGGATAACCAGTCGTCGCTGGTTAATGTTTAATGCATCACTACCGGTGTGCCAGCACGGGGGGGGATTGTTGCCACAGAAAGCAGATTTAAAACTAAATACTGTGAAACACAGAGATTTACCTGGCACTGATGGACTTAATCAGCAGCGGGTGAACTCGTTTGGTGAGGGCTTGAATGTAGCAGACGTTCATTTATATGTTAAAGTCCCGCAGTCCTGCTTTAAATCTGGGATAATACACGTTATAATTCATTTCCTTAGTTGCATTCATATAAATTAGAAAATGAGTTTTCATTTTCAAGTGTGTACAGTTTACTTCCGATTAAGATGCAGTGAAAGTGTGCAGTTCTTAACAAACGATGTGAGATTGAATGCACTAATAAACTTCAGAGGACTTTGTTAGTTAAAGGTTTTTAAATAATGTTTTCCAGTAAATGGCCAATATTAGAAAACTGGCCTGTAAAGTACTCAGCACCCACTTACAGTCACACCACGACTGTTAACTTAAATTCGCCTGCTTTTATTCTCAGTGCATCTTGCAACATTAATTCTGTCTTGCCATTACAGACGAGAGCATCTTCAACGTAATGGGGTATAAAGAATTTATAATTGCTCCAAACAAAATCCTACTTAGTCCTGTCTTAGCGTTTGACTTGCGACCTGCTACAGAGCAGAGATTGCAGCAGAGTAAGTAGCATGTGAGCAAAAATAAAACGAGACGTGAGATCAAAAAGAAAATGTCTTGATTAAGCCGGGGTCAGACATTTTGAAGCATAGCCAGATGCATAAAAAGATCCCGGTCTTACTGCTCAGGGAGCGGACCATGACGAGTTTTACAGTTATGAGGGAGGTCCTAATGAGTCTCAGAGGGCTCTGAAGAGGGAAGAGTGACTCCATACGCCCTAACAGAGTTGCTTAGCACAGCTGCACAGATGATATGCCTCCTATGAGGAGAAAAAAAACCCCTCCTATCCCTCATTTGCTCTTATTTTTACTTCTTTTCCTTCCTCTTTACTTTGCTCTTACACTTTCTATGGTACTTTTAAGGCCACAAAGGACCCAAAGCCTTCGCTCCCCTTATTTGCGGTTGCTTGTTACTGCAGCTTATTCTAATGTTAACTCTCAAAAGTTAAGTAACTCGGGATGAAGGCTCGGGCTGAAAATGTAAAATGTCGTATCTGCTACGCGGAGGATGTCATGATCTCAGCTGCTAGATACACAGCAGGACAAATCTGAGGCTCAGAGTTTATAGATGCTACTCTGAGATAAAATGTTTTGACCATGAACTCGGCTCCGCAGGGGAGAGAAAACCAACAGCTCTATTTTGTGTTTGTTGAATACACTCCATTTCTTTTCCTGTTGCCCTGTGACAGTCTGTCCCCACTGAGCCTGAGCGGCGGCGGCGGAGGAGGAGAAAGGAGATCATTAAGCTACTTAATGCACACGCATGTGTCTCGCGTTCTCTTTTTCCAGCTTCACAGCGATACATAGGTATTCATTTATTAGCTTATTAACTCAAGTTGGGATTATTTAAAAGACAGCAAAACAGAGAGCTTTTTCTTTTCTTTGTTTGAACTGACCCCGTGATGAAGCACCAGATTTATATCCAATGTATATGCAAAAATTCTCTAACGACTTCAGGAACTAATTAAATAGTTATGCGATATGTATTTTCCACATTTCTTTTGCTGAACCTTCATTACATGACTGTCAAAAGTGTAATTACAAAAGGGGATTAAAATGATTCCATGATGATCAAATATTAATACAGCCAGTGTGATCATTTCTCCTCGCCCTAATATTTCTTAATAATAAGTTGACTTGTACGAGGGTTTTTTTTTTCTTTTCCTTTGCATATCATTTGTCTGCACGAGACTTGACCTCAATGAAGAACCGGGGACAAATTAGTCAAGAGGAAGCTTCCGGCTGAAGTTTTGAATCACCTAAGTACAATTAAAGTTTTATGGTCATTTCAGCCGGGATGTTTTATGAAGAACATTACATTATTCCTCACATGTACCGCTCACAGCCTCAGACACAGTTGGGACAACAGTGAAAAGTACTTCAGCGCCTACTCAGCGTCCCATGACGACATATGGAGTTACAGTAAGCGATACCCTTGAATGGACGAGAAACGAAACACGCCGCTCTCCTCTTTCCAGGCGCGCACACTGAAAGCATTGTTCACTTTTACTTTTCTGTGCAGCTTTCACTTTGAAACCGGGGCCACGAAGAACGGCACACAGGTGCTAAATTTAGGTGGTAGGCTATCGCCGAGACAGGAAGCCGGGGGAGATTACATCCGAGGTGGGGAGGAAACGCGGGTTTAATCTGCAGAAGCAAATTAGGATGCTAAACATTAGCCCATGAATCATTAATTCAAGAGTGGAATTACATTCATGCAAATTACTGTAGTTCAGTAGCTTAATTTATTTTACTTTAGCTTGTTTTACTTGCAAATAGGGAGAATTAACTTCAGGTTCTCCTCAGGCTTTCCATCAGAAAGACTTCAGATGCTGTTATGATGTGACTATGTCATTGTGATTTTTACACCACTTTAACCTGTAGCTAGCCGTTGGAGCTAATGGCACAAGAAACACCACAGTGAGAACATTAGAGAACGGCAGGATTTTTTTATTTTCATTGATGAGAAAATGAAATAATAACTGAAAACTTTCATTTAAATGTGTATGTTCTGCCATGAACAATCGAAACTACCACATTTACATTTTCCAATTATCAGCCTGGCCAGAAAACTGGGATTGTTATTATTTTAAAAGTGATTCCAGATAAAATAAAAATTAAAAAATACTTTGGTTGTGATGCAGCCACAGATCCCATCCACAGCACCGTCTACACATCCAACAATAACCTGCTGTCGGCACTGAAGAATAAACGGCAAAAAGCAATTTTTTAATTAAGTATATGTTGCATATATATGAACAAGGACAACAATGTTTTATGTGGGAGTTCGTGTTTGGAATTTCGACACCAAGATGTTCAGTTTTTATCTTAATTACATAGAATTTTATTTATTGTCATTATAGGACAGAATCAGTTTGTAGTGTTATCCAGCCTGGCTCCGTCCAAAACGTACATCCCACTTAATAAATAAATGCAATGCTACAGACTAAGTAGTTTAGAAGTGCTTGCAGGCAGAACTGGGGGAGGAACGGACCGCTTATCTATTTAACTCACATCCAGTCTTTATCCAGTTTTATATCAGCTTCCTCCAGCTTCAAATGCACCATATAGACGTGATAGTCGTGTTGATCTTCTGTTCAGCAAATGCCTCCTTAAATGTCAGTTTCCTTAAAGGTTGAGGTTGTGTTAAGTTAATCCTGCACACTTTTCTGGTGAATTTAAAACTGAGCAGCACACCAAACGTGTATTCATCGGCCAGTAAAAAAAAGCACTATTAGTGAGTAGTTTTAGGAATTATATATCTACGACGCATTGTTTAAAATCCACACCTCGAGAGGAACTAATGATCCGTCAGAAGAAACGGACGTAAGCTAACTTCTTTATGAACAGACAAATCGACGGTGTTTGTTATCAGAGCACCACATCTTTAAAAACCACCTTCCAGAGCACAAGACTAATTCTCTGACTTTATTTGTTTTCTTAATACGAGTCGAGCTTCCTGTGATCCTGTCCCTTACCTTCCTACACCATTAGTTTTATTGTTTTACCTTTTATTGGTATGTTTTATTGGTGGGTTTTATGGTTATTACTTATTTCATGTATTGTTTTATTGATGGTGGTATTGTTATTTTTTTTTATGAGTAACACATTTATGATTCTGTTTGTTGTTTTTTTCCCTTGTAAAACACTTTGAGAACCTTGTTTTGGAGATGCACTAAATAAATAAAGATTATTATTAGTAGTAGAAATGAAACAATCAGTAGTAGATTTCCTCTCTGACTAAAACCGGTTCCATCCCCACACCTTCTTGTTACTATACGGAGGTTTACTGCAAACCAGCCTGCGGTTCATAATGCATCACTTAACATTAAATATTTGTATGTTTTCTCTGTCGGCTTTTGTTAGTGGTGCGGTCAGCTGCAAATGATCAGGTTTGATAAATTATAAAATCTGAGGAAGCTTTTAGCGAACGGTATTTGCGAGACAGCGCGTCTGGAGGACGGCAGAAAGAGAGATGTTGATAAAGGGAGAGGCAGGAGGGAAGTCAGAGAAAGAGGTGGAGGGGTGGTCAGCAGCAGGCAGCTGGGGCCGGCTGTGCTGAACGGGCAGCAGCCAGGGTGATGGATTACACCGGCTCTCTCCTGGGTAAACGGACACCGCCACCCCTCCCCTTTTAACAATGTCTCAGCCTGTATCGTCATTGAAATGTCTCCAAAGATGGAGGTGAACATGCAGCTGAGCCACTTAATCTGAGAGGCTACGTTTCTACCACAAGCAGCGGATCTGAGAGACCCCTGCGCAAGATCTCCTCCAAACAAATCTGATATCGCTTTCGCAGAAATGACTCGTCCACCAATACCAATATCAGGAGCAACGCTGAAAAACAAGACAATCCAGCGGCTCATCGATTCAGTCAAGACTAATTGCCGGGAAAGGAGCCCATATTGTTTTCATACATATTTCCTCGTTGTCATTTGCAGTGCAGCCGTGACTCCGCTGCCGTGGCTTGGCATGCGGTTTTACAGGTTGTGACACCGGGCGTCATCGTTGCCTCGTCCTGGCGTATGACTGGAGCATTCAGGGGCCTGCTGATGGCTTCAATCAGGGCTGCGCTAAAAGGTCACGCTGCTTAAGTATGTACTCTGACTAAATAAATAATGAGTAATGGGAATGTACGAGAGCAAAGCAGCACAAATTAACCCCCCTACTAAACACACTCACACGCATTTCCTCTCATAGTGTCTGTGTTGAAGGGTGTCACAGGTACAAGCCGAGTCCTCGGTAGAGCCCTTGACATTTTTCTCAACTGCTTCATCAAGCTGTGAAGCTCGGAAATCCCACCGCCGCGCCGCCGCCGTCTCAACGCTTTCCCGCGTCGCGCTGCGCGGTGACAAATTGCAGCAACAGCAATTTACAAACAGAAACCGCGATCCTTATTCTTCAGTCGAACATTACAGCAGGATTTGTTTTGGAAATAACCAAATATTAATTAATACGGCACCAGACAAAAAGCTTTAATTGTCAATCCCTTGGATTCGTTAAAAAAAAAAACTAATAAAATTGTGCCTTGAGGGAAAAGAGCAGTAAAATTCTAAATGAAACAATTATGGCTGTAAATAATTGTAACATCATTCACATAACAGCTGGGGAATGTCATAGATTCTTTTTTTTTTTTCATGAAAAATGCTGTAAATGTCCATTAAATTTGTATCCTGGGACACCTCAACAACAGTTCACTGCTGACTGTAAATCACTTCTCAGCCTAGTGACCAACAATATGCCACAATAACTTTTTAACGGACAAACTGATCGTTAAACCAAATGTATTGATCAAATGAGGTCACTGATAACTTCCATTAGTAACTCATGATGTACGTGTGACAGTGAACTCCACGTAGCACTGCAGCTAACGACATATCACACTATCAATAATCCAGTAAATACTCATTTAAATAATGGCTAAATTATTAATTCTGTTGAGTAAGTGATACACACTCGTCCCTTTAAATGAATAGTCTCGTACACATCCACAACATCTCAGTGGAAAATTTGCTTAAAATAAAAATAGATATAATTGAAGAGTTTATTTGCAAAAACAGGCCCTGTGACAGACTGGAGGCCTGTCCAGGGTGTCTCCTGCCTTCACCTTAAGTCAGCTGGGATAGACTCCAGCCCCCCGTGGTGACCCTAGTGAGGATTAAGCGGTGTATAGATGATGGATGGATGGATTTGCAAAAACAGAGAACTTTTTTGTTGTTGTTGTTGTTGTTTGTTTGAGATAATGTTAATCAAACTGAAGCTGAGTAGATTTGACTCAGTAGAAATGACATGATAAAAGTAGAGATAATGTAAGTTTGATGTTGTCTCAGGTAAACGATGGAAACGTGGGTTTTCTGAGGGTTCGTTAAGATGGAGTTATCTGTTTTGGCAAATGAACTCTTCTAGACTACCTTTGCACTAGATTGACAGCTCCCTTTAATTTTATTGGTGATATTCCAACTAACTACAAGCAACTCAAGGCATAATAATATAAAATAATTTCCCAATCAGAAAACAACAACACTTATTTGTCTGTCTTTCATAACCGTTACAAAACGTAATTCTCTGACAAACTTGACACTGTTTATGGTTTATGTCTGGTTAGATTTGGATGAGGAGAAATGGAAGTAAGTATTGTCGTCAAAGAGTTAAAGAGGTTAAAGGGGGGAAAAAACTAAAATAAAGTGCTGGAAATGGGAAAGAAACACCTGTCTTCCTTCTTAGAGTCCAGCAGTTTTCCCATCCATCCACCCCAACCTCCTCCCTGTGTGGACTTTGGGCTCCACAGTAACATTGGCATTTCACAAATGACCGATTTTTGAAATTTGTATTTTACTTTCAGTTTTGTTGGCCAAACATCTTTTCATAAACGCCCAGCTGTAGGAGCCTCACAGTCAGGACATTGATTAAACACCTACAGACTCATCTCTATGTATCAAAGTAACTTATATAGTTTTGTTTTTTCCCATGAAAATAATATCTTTCTGTCTTAAATTGGCTTCGCTGTAACTCTACACCGGTGCCTCTTGTAGAATGTGCAGATCTATGAAGTCTGTGGCTGCTGCTTTCTGCAGCTTAAGCGATGGCAAATTTAAAACTGGACTAATTTAGCCAAACATGTTTAAACTTAGTCAGCTGGGATAAGCTCCAGCCCCCCGCGACCCTCGTGAGGATTAAGCGGTGTATAGATAATGGATGGATGGATGTTTAAACTTAAAAACACACCATAATAACAACATTAATACCATCATCTGCACACTGAAGTTTCAAAGTGGAAATGTTCAGCTTATTCCCCTCATAATATTTTTCCAGCATATAAAAAACACTACATGGACACATTACCAAGGTAATAAAAAAAAAGTAAAATTTTCATTGACATTCTCACATTGTTTGTGTCATCTAACCAACAGCACAAAGACAAAGATTTTAAATTCACAGTGAATTTCGAGACATTTTATGTTTAAGATCCTGAAACAGTATTTTTGCTTGATATATCGCTTCACATCTGGCGCCCTAGCTAACACATTTATTGTGCTTACTGTCACATCCAGAAATTACAAAACTGTATTATTCAGACTTGTTTCTGACCAGCCAGTGAATTTAGGTTAAATATTCACCGGCCTTTAGCTCTGGTTTGGTCTCCACCGACTTCCAGAGTGAAACAACAGGCTGTTTGGCTGCAAAACACACCAGAGTGTTTACCAGCTAATATCGAGCTGTATCTGTTTGCTGTTTGTTGTTGGCTGCAAAACCTAAACTATGAGAGCAGTGACAACAGACTAAAGTAGTTGTGGGCTGGACAGCTAAACGCGAAGCCTAAACTCCCTTTAAAGCTCAGCATTTGGATGATAATTCGCCGTGGGTTCATCGCTATCAGAGACTCCTTTCACATCGTCACATTGCCGTCGTTTGTTGCTACCATGCCAATATCGATTGTACCACTCTAGCTATCGATTATTTTTGTTGTCAGCTAATGCGTTATTCCACTGATTACATCAGCAATATTTTCTAGTGTACAGAATCATGAAGGTCAGCCTGCTTTGTGTCATGGCGCTCTTTGCGTACATCCTCGCAACACCTTCATTTTCACTTCCATTACTCACCTTCTCTACATTTTCGCGGCAGCTCGTTTTGACACGAATTTCAAAGCAACATAGAGTATGTTATTGGGTTGGAATGACCCAGCGGATGGCGTTATTGATTGATTAATCTGCAGTCCTTTTTTTAAAAATAACCCTTGCTTCTTTGATAGCACAATCTTCAGCAGGTCACCATATCTGATTAACCTTTTGTACACGGCCGAGCTTTTAAAAGCAGGGGAAGACACGAACAGAGCCTCCCTATATTCTGCTCCTATTCTAAGTGATTAAATCAATTGTGAGTGCTTAGCCTCGCTTCAGGCCCTTGCTGTAGGAGCGATAGTGTCAGCCTGCTGATTCCATGTTCGCTGAGTCACCCGGCGAGCACTGCCAAGCACTTACCAGATCCCTGGGAAGCACATCAAACCTGGGATTTTATGAAAGAGGATACTGCAGAGAACAACAATGGGGAGCCAGCTTTGTGACAAGATTAACGGGAAGAAAATGAGAAAGAAAAAAGAATAACCGCCTTTGTGTGGCTCATTGTGCTTGGTCAAAGCATGAAGTGGATGGAGCGCTTGTCCTGCTGCCACTTATACCTGTATGGTCTGCTAGCCCCAGGTCACAAGTTGCTCGGAGGCTCGAAGCTGCAAGGAGTCTGTAATTAATCATCCTACAAGGAGCTTAACAGGGAGATCTGTTCACCATCTTTATTAAAGATATTGAATTAAACAGCTTTTTTTTTTTTGTGCAGTGGATTTTCCTTCCCTTCTTTACCCAACCCCATAGGAGGCGATATGTGTGATCAAGTAGCGAGCAAACTGATGGAAAATAATGACCCAGTGTTACTGGACTGGCCTGTGGGCAGAGATTAAGGAAATGAAAAAGAGTTCATGGAGTTATTCATGCCGCTCTCCCGGTCTCATTATCGACCACACACCAGAGGGGATGGCACTTTGGCTCTCAGCACCTGCGTCCTCACAGCCGCACTAACTTTGCCGTGACTCCAAACAACATCACAGAGGAGAAAATTAAAGCTGTAACCGAACGAGGCAGGGGAGCTGTGGCAGGAGGGGAAGGCTATAACGCCAGCGCTTAGAATAAGTCTTCGCTCTATTGACTGACAGCTCGAATGTTGAGCGGAAACTCACAGCGGACGTGAGTGGATGTAACCTTTACACGTCTCAGAGTTGCTTTTGTGCGATGGCAAGACACTTCACCAAACTTAAGCAAAGCAATGGAGACGGAAAAGATAATTAACACATTTACATGAGAGGCATTAGCAGAAGCACCGGAGTGCACTGTGTCGGTTTACATGCTGCACAAAGAGCGAGTGTGTGGCTCTCGGCTGTGCACGTTCTTATCTGTTCACCCTCTCGCTTAGTCATTTTTGGCAAACGTACATATTTTAATGTAACTCTAACTGGAGTAGGTGGTTATCTTTGCACAGGGCACCGTGGTTTAATAGTGAGCTGTTGCACCCACTCCTCCACACTGCCGAGAGCTTTCTCCCCGAGCATCTGCAGCTTCAGAATACACATAAATACTCCAGGTATAGCCCGCGTTATGGGGTCGCATTTATTCTGCAGATTGGAGTTTTTGTTCTATAAACATTTTTCAGAGGCAGAGCTGTTCTGGAGGCAGATGGTTTGGTTAGCTTTCAATTTGCAGGACTATGAAAAAACAATGGTTTGGGAGTTATGCGTGCAGCAAACTTCAACCGTACTGCAAGATCATAAATAAAAATACTCGGTTTTTCATTTATACTTGAAAGTTCTACTGCGGTGTTAAGTAGACTATAACATAGTAAAATGTAGGCGCTGCTTTTGCAGCATGCGTCAAATACTGTAGAACTGCCAGACTGTGTCCTTTTGTATTTGTGCGGATTTTGGGTGTAAAATAAAAGCTGCACTCATGAAACTTCTTTTTTTTTAACGTACAGTACTATCTGATCATGGGTCCGGATGAGGGCTGTATGATTTTCAGTGTTTTTCCAGATACTACAACTTGATTTGTGACATTTTTCTTGAAGCATTACTACATGAGACGTCGTCAAAAGCATGACTGTCGCACAAAGAGGCCAGCGTGACTTCGTAAAACCATTGACGCAACTGTTCAAAAGATGTGGCTATTAAGTAATGAGACTGGGCGTATTCCAGTCAAACCAGTGCATGCCTGAACTACCAAGTACACGTTGATCAATGGGTAAGCTGGAACAACCCTAAAGCTCAATTCCTGGTCTTCAAATTGCAGTTTCGAAGTGGAATCGATCCATCCTTCAGCCTTAGCTGGAACAAGCTAATACATATGTAACATATTTGCAAATTTTTCATACGGAGTGGAATAAGCCTTTTACATCTTGGAAAACCGAAGGGCAAAATGAAGGAGTAGTAGAGGTTACAGCTGCACGAATCAATATTTTTTACATTACAATCACATCTATTGATTACGTGCAACACACAAAAGAAGGAAGCCAATACTGACGGATCCACAGAGGACTGTCTCCGGCGATATGGTTCCCAGCAGCTCCATGTGACACTGTGCTTAGTGTCACTGTTTTGGTGAAAGAAGCTGCCCTGCTCACTCTCAACAAGCCTATTTCCAGCTGTAAGCAGCTGTTTTAAGCAAAAAGGAAAAAAGCTCTGCTATACACACTGCAGACAATGTGAAAAATAATCGACTGACAAAGTTAGCAAGTGAATATAGTAGAACATTCAGCAGAGCCAGAACCAGATTTATCTCAGCACACAGTTGAAATGAGATCCGGTATCGGGCCAGGTGCCCTGAAAGATGACTTCAGATGAATGCTAATGTTGCTCAGTGTCTAATCGATGGATGTGTAGATAAGCAACAAGTTAGCCACAGCAGCCTTAAGTGTTAATTATGACTTGTAGGGCCACACACAGCAGGACAAATTCAGAATTATAACTTGTACTTATAAAAATGTTTATGAATTTTTACAGCATCCCTAAACTTGATGAATGTAGATTAGCCCCAGAAATGAAATGATCTCCCACATGTATGCTATGACCACCAGTTTCAACAGTCTTAGCTGGTTCTGAGAAATCCTTTCATTTTAGCGAGGCGGACATCCTACATTACCCATGAGCCTTGGCTGTCATTGCCATGGAAACAAAGCCGGTCAGAGATAAATTAGAGCTGCAGAAAATTCAAAATGCTTTGTTGTTGTTGTAGTTTATAGCAGAACGTTGTAGTTGAACTGATTTAAGCTACAGACAATAAAATCATTTTGCTCAACAACATTTACATTTTAGATTTCTCTTATCTGATCAGATGTCTCAAAGAATTTGTAGTTAAATTGTTGCCTGAAATTTTTATGCACATCAACCGTTGATCGAAGAGCCTGGCCTGATGGGTTTTTTGAGGCAGAAGGTGATTAAATGCTCAAACAGTCAAAATCATCTATGAGAAAAATGTGGAATTTGACCTTAAAATAGCTCTACCTGACTCTATTAACGACAGCGAGTCATCCAGAAAGTGAGTCACACATCGAGATTTTTAAAAAGACCAGGTTAGGACCAGTGGGTGAACTTATATCGCAGCTTTTTTTGTGTTTAATCAAAAGCTGCACTTTTCAGCTCTGGTCTATTCCGGAGTTATACAATTACTAGAAGTCAGTTTATACACTGTAGGTGGTTTGTAAGCGTGTGTGCAAGAGTGGAAGTGTGCAGCAGCTACAACACTGCACATCTGATGTTGCCTAGATACTGTATCTGCAGGCTGGTGCAGCTCATTTGAACTTGGAGGTTAACTAGCTAACTTGGAAAACTTGGCCCATGGCAGACAGTTTGCTTCTTTTTTTTTTTCATTTACTAGCAGCAGCGTAAGGCTTTATAAATTTGCCTACCTTTTGCTTTTTTAAACTGGCATTTGTAATGGCACTCAGTCAAGAAAACTGTAGCTCTTCGGCAACTCCTATTAAATTTTAACTTGAAAGATGACATCATTTTTAGCCTTCAGGGCATTTAAGCTTCAAGAAATAAAATAGTCGAGGTGTTAGAGAATGTCATTTTCCAAACATTTTAACATAAAATCGTTGTCGCCACACTTCTTCAATGTAATGAAATTGGTTGTAAAAAAAAAAAAAAAAAGGCAACAATAAGGTGAGTCCTGTATGAATGATGTAGTTGTCTGTGCATCTGCATCTGGGCCAATCTTGCCAACAGAAATGCGGCAGAATGTGCAGGCTGACACAGACCTCCATCTCCCAGCGGTTGCAGCCACAGCCAGGCTGTCAGGAAGATGAAAATATGCCTGGCTTCATTTAGTGCTGTGGGGATCCTGTGGAGAAAAGGGGCAGGTAGAGCTAATGGACTACTCTAGGACACAGTGGGGCTGTCGACTCAGCAACGCCGCCGGCTGTCTCTCCAGGACGCACCATTTTTATGACAATCTCTCCGAGGCCACAGCAGGCGAACGGGGGCCAAGGAGCCATCACCTCAGTGCCCAGATTGTGCAGGATTTACTGTAAACAAAATCAATTTTCAGGAAACTTCAGATTATTTTAGAACCAGCCGCGGTGACATAAATCATGCAGACTGTTTTTGGTTTTTTCTTTTGCACTGCAAACAAATCATTTAGTTTGGATTTCAAACACACTCAGAGAGTTTTCTAATTTAAGTATGAGCTCCACTGTAGCAATTTCATGCATTTAAAACATGATATTGTCTTTAAAAAACAGTGTGCTGAGCTTTAACAATACATACGCAGTGCGAGCAGGTGTGTGTGTATGTAGGCCTCACTTGCATATATGCATGCATTTGCACACTTGTCTGTGTAATCACACATTTCTGCCGCTAAGCGAGAACTAGATCTATCATGAGCTGTCAGTCTAGCGGAGCAATAAGAGATACAGCAGCTGTACTGATTGACAGAGAGGAAATTGAAGTGTCACATGAAACATGTTAAGCATATTTTGCTGCGTGTTGTCACCCACTGGCGTGCCGCTTCAGTCAAGCAACCCAAGCTGGGAAAACAACAACAGGAGTAAAAATTCAAGGGGAGAAAAAAAAAAAAACTGAAATAACAGGGGTTGTTTCCCAATTATGGAGCATGTAAACCGCTAGGTAAGACTTGGCTGTTAAAGGCATTCTTCCCTGCAGTGTCCTTTATCTTAAAGATGCGCGCCGGCACTCCAGCTCTGGGTATATTGTCTGACAGTAATCTTTGACAGTGTTGTCAATGTCAGATAGGCGACATGAGACGTATGAGCAAATAAGGCTGTGAAAATGAGAAAAAACAAGGGACTGTGAAGGGTATGCATACTTGTCAGGATGACAGTTCACAGTGTAACACGCTGGAGATGTGGCTTTATGCCATCTGAAAGTGAGAACCCGTTCTCACACCATGGCAGAGGCATGTGTAATGCCTCAGTGCATCACCGCCCACCGCACATCATTAGCATGGCACTTCTAAGTTGAAAAATATAGGAGGCAGCTGTCCACTGCTGTCATCAAGTTCTGAGTTAGTGCTATAGATGGTCATAATTAAAGTGTACCTTATAGGGTTAATGGGTTATTTCAATCTGCACAAGAACATCTGGGCTGTTGTTGAGCTGTGACAGTGGCAGATAATAGAAAGTGTGTTTGCATGACAGTTTGCAGTGAAAAGCCACCATTAAATGATCACTGTGAACGTCTGGCTGTGAAACACGCCTTTGAAGCGCGTGCAGGCCAACTGCGAGCAGGTGATAATAGGATGGAATCTAGGCAGCTAAAGGTCATACACAAGCTTTGTGTTGTTAACTGTGCCGCCGGCGGAGAATCACTTCTTTCCGAGTTAGCTCTGAGTGTCAGACTGATTACTTTGAAGATATTATGTCAAGTGGTAAAATTAAGTGTTTATAAACGGCCAGAAAACTGCTTCTAAATGCAGCCGCGTTCCCATGCAGCGCCAAAGCTGTCATTATACATTGTTATGCAAAAACACAGCATTTCCTGTTTATGATGATTTTAGCATTGCCACGGGGCTTTGTTCATTGTGCAAAAGTAGCTGTGTAGTAATTGTTGTGTTTACTACCCTGCTTTCCGGAGCTTTTGATGAATAAACTACACAAGCAAAACAAGTAGAAAAGTGAGCAGACCGCCTCTACAGAACATCATTGTCAAAAAAAACATGTATTTGAATATCGGTTCTCTCTCTCCGTCTCCACCTTTTAGCTCTGCAGCTGGGTGGAAATTCAGACGACACAATCCCAAGTTTCCCAACTTTCCTTCCTCTGAATGTCTGAGAGTAATTTGGAGAAAATTCAACTTTCAAACATTCAGACTTCAGAGCGAGAACGTGTGATGAGAAAAGTTGGGCCTTTCTTCTGCAACGATGAAGAGGCCAAGTGCTCGATTAGTTTCACACACAGGTGATCTTAAAAATCCTCTTTAAGACCAAAGAACGTGTCCTTCGGGAACTCTAGGAGAAGAGAGAAAATCCACTCGATATGAATCCTAATTTTGTTTCGCATAATTGTTTCAATCAGTCTCCATCAGGTAATTAAATGATATTTATTATGGATTCATCTGACCATTATTTTGATGATAAAGTAATTAAATATTTGGGTAACATCTCAAAATGCCGTGTTTTGTTCAACCTAAACAAAACCAGCATATATTCATATTTGAAAAGCTGGAACCGATTCACAACATTTTGGTTTAAAACATTTCTTGGGCAATTAATCATGAATGTTGCTGAATATTTTTTTGTTGCTCAACTAAGAAAGATCATAAATCCTTTTGGTAGACAAAAATTTTCTAATGAAAACCCTGTAAGGCAGACACAGGTTTTTTTTAAAGCTTTATCTATTAAATAAATGTTTTTTTCACAACTTTTCTTGCCTGAAGAATGTTTTTTTTTCTATACCGCTTCCTGTTTGAATTTCATTTTGCATTCATAAGCAGGTCAGCACCACATGTGGTAGATTGTGATTAGAAATCCCCGTGCTTTTGGCAATCTTATATAAAGCATGTTTTCTGTGGATCCAAAGCTGATGGACGTCCTCATTTAAACATGCACGACTACTGTGTTAAGCACTAGAGAGCAAAGTCAATGCGGTCGGTGTTTAGTGTTGTTTTGTAGAGCAAACATTAAATGTCTTATCGTTATGGTTCTAGCTGCAGCAAGAGTTCGTTCCTCTTCCTGCTGCTCGTAGCTCCTGTGCTTAGTCCCAGCAGACGTCTTACAGTGCGTTGCTCAGAGGAGAGAGAACCAGACGTGCACATCTCATTAATTATGTCTCAGTTGAAATATCAGTCCAGAGCTCCGAGCCATTTGACTAAGGCAGAGGTAATGAAACCCTGTGCATTGAAGCTAAACCAGACAGCGCACTGATGGAGGGTGGGGCAGGGGTTGCCAGGTTGGAAGGGAGTTAAATCTGAGGCTAAAGCCTGTGCTGAGGTTGAATCAATTTGAAGCTACAGTTTGGCAGTATAGGGCTGGTGGGTTAGGGTAGGTTTTCAAAGAAAAACCTTATAGCTTTGATCTCAAAAAGCCTGTAAGACTTTTCTTATAAGAAAGTCATGGCCCCAGCTCAAGCGGAGCATGACCGTCTGGACAACGTGTACTTGAAATTAGCTGAATTGCTTAAAACAAAGGCAGCAGTCATATCATATCAGCATGTGCAGTATTTAAAGCGCCGGAGAGCAATACTTATCAATAAACATTTCCTAAATGTAAAGCACTGAGAAGGTCACGGTCAATTAGATGTATAAAATAACAGTGATGACATTCAGGTTGTCACAAAAGGAGAGGGTTCGAGCCCCTGGGACCGAGGGACAGATCCAGTTGAGACCGATGCTGCAGCCACATCTGCAGGAAGTCAATGACTGATGCCAACAGAGACAACAATGTTTTTGCCTTTGTGCAAATTGAAGAAACATAACCATAAATTTGCAAGCGGCAGATCGATACAGCCCAGACGCAGCCAAGTCCTGAGAAACGTATCCAAGGGAAACCATTCGATAACTCCGATCAGAGATGGACTGGTAGCCTGCTATTAATCTTCCATTACCAGCCACAGGCCAGTGGCCACTGTGAACGAGCTTCAGACGTTTAGTGACAGATTCGGCCATTAGACCTCGCGCTGATGTTTATACCTGGCAATCAGACAGATTTCTTCGTGTATTATTGGTGCAATCATCACCATTCATCAGATGTGGTCCATTAGAGTGGTCACGTTACAAAGGGCGGCACCGCAGCCCTCTCCTTTCAACAACATGACTCTACGTACTATATCACTGGCCACTGGGCAAATATATTTAGTATTTCATCTGGTATTGCTTACATGACAGATCATTGATCGTCTGAGTTGGATTTCCAACATTCCCTCCATAGGAAGATCCACGGCTCCTTTCTTCACAGTCTGCAGGTTTTGAATGTTATCTGTAATAATGCAGTAATTGTAACCTAAAACTATTCTTAGTTAGGAACAGAGGAAGTGTTTCTCTTCTCGTTTTAATGACAAGGACAGGCCTGTGACTATGCTTAATAGTAATGTTCCCATTATGCACAGCGGCATCTCTGGAGACTACCCTTAAATATGGGACTACTCAATCATGACGAGAGGAACCCATGTTGGAATGAAATGGGTCATACGATACTTTAAATAAATATGATAATGAGGCAGACACTACCAATTGCCAGGGGGGTTATTTGTGTTATATGGAGAGAACAGTAGGTAGACTGGAACTGAGTAAAGCTACTACAGCAGCACAACTTCAGACGGTTGAGTTTCGTTAAGTGCGATCGAGCCCTCAGCCTGCAAGAGCATCAGTCTATTAACACGATGTGAGTCATGTGAACTCAAATTAGAAATCCCCTCGTGTGTTTCCCTTCAAGTCATATATAAAATAATTGTATACGAAGCATTTGATGAGCAACTGTCTCTGAAACAGTAATTTATAACCTCTGAGTCTAGCGAGTTGAGTAGGAGTGTGTTTTATTACTTATGACTTTCATTTGTCAGTGAAACAATGCGCCGCGTCTTTTTCTCAAAAGTTGCATATTCCAGCTTTAAAGGAAAAGAAAAATACTCCTACAACCATGGGCAGTGTTTGGGCATACAAAATTAAATTTCAAGACCTCAGGTAGGTGGTTAATAATGAAAAAGTCTTCAGTAAATATGGGCTTAACACATTGTAAAAACACAGTCTGTCAGTCTTGCTCAGGTAATTCACTGCTGTGAATGAATGCGAATGAGTCAAAACAGCAGATTTCAAACAGAAACTTTGCTTTATATATTTTCTATACATATATATGTAATTCTAATATGGACACATTTGGTCAAACAAGACCATGTTTAAAAAAATCAACACCTTTTCTTACCCTTAATATAAGTACAGCAGTTGAGATGCGGTCGAGGCTAATTTATGTCGTAGCAGAAAACATTTTCAGCTGCTATGTGAGCCCGACACTTTAATTTCTGCACACAGCGATTGGAAAACCGATGGGAAAACAGAGCTGAAAATCTGCAGACAGCCCCCGCTGTCAACAGTAACAACCACCAGGCTGGAGGAGGAAAGGAGGAGAGGATGTACCAAAAACATCACAGGAATGAGCCCGGGATTAGCACTTTAACTCGGAGGGAAAATACTTTAAGTGAGTGACTTGTGATGAACGGGAGGTGGCTCCCGTAAGTCGGACTCTTCCCTCACAGCAGGGGTCACAATTATCTCTCACTGGGCGACCTGAGGAGCTCAGTGGGGGTAATGTAGTTCTGACAGTGAGATCTATGACACATACAGAGCAATCTGTCCTGCGGCGTGGTAGGTTCTCCGGCCTCAAAGGCGCTGTGTTGGGGAATAAAAGCAGCAATAAGTCAAGTGTTTGGAGTGATGTCGCTTTGCACCGTGGCTGGATCCATGCATTGACGTGTCTCGATATTTAGCTTTTGTTACACATCACGTATTGATCGGTGACGTGATCCTGCTCGAGGGTTCCTCACTGACCAGAGTGCAGCTGAATTTGCAAGCAAAATTTAATTCTCTTCCATCTCAATCTTTATTGAGGACGGTTCAGTGGTCTGTAAGTGAGTATTTTGTTATACAATGCACATCTTTTGTGTGTTCTGATATCATAAAGGCTGCTTTAGAGCATTTTCAGCAAAGAAAAGAATAAATTTGTCTCATTTTTGGCCCACAGAAAATTCAAAGACGACAAATTGGACAAAATATCTAACATAAGTTACACTGTTGTATAATTAGAAAAAGATTACACAATGTATTTTATGCTATTTTTAATTTATTTTTTACATTCTTCTGTTAAAACCGCATTCTAAATTAAATTCAGTTATTATAAAAGATAGCAACAGTATACAAAACACAAAAAAACAAACAAACAGAAAAACCTGAATAGAGCTCCAGTAAACAAAGCAGCACTGAAACAGTGACCAAACATAAAGAATGCTGCAAGGTCCCCCGTGTTTGTGTTTTGTTTTGTAAATCAATGTACTTTCCCGCATTGATTTTGAATACGATGCTCCTCGTGCATGCAGGTGTTTCATTTACGTTACAAGGTTACAAGCTCTTTGCTCATGCATGCCACCTGCTCTGGCATTTTCTCCCTCGGCTGCGGACTCGCAGTAATGCTGTTAGCCTCGGTGAGATCTCAGCCTGCTTTTGTGCCCTTCAAACGTTAGATATGACTGTCAGCACAGTACTTGTATGGCTCACTAACCCCCCAAAAACAGCTCTGATTCCTGGCCCTGAAACGCTATCCACTCCTCTATGCGTCTCCTTGGATCTCGTGTTCTTATCAGCTCCTCCAGGATGAGGAGCTGTCAATACAACAACCACAGAGAAAGAAAACCGTTCCTTCCCCCTACTTCTCGTATCTGCGCGGCACATCTTCACACAGAACCAGCCCTGGTCAGACAGCAATTAAAACCCCAGCCCTCTGGTGGAGGGGTGGGCGCGCACGAACCACAGATCTATAAACTTGATTTCTATCTGCTCACCTCTCGCTGCCTCCCATCGACACGCCAGCTCAGAAGGCGTCAACTGTGTGGACTGCACGCTCGCTGTAATTACAATCATCTTTGCCGGAGATGCATTACATATGACAGAAAAGAATTGAGCTGTGATACTTGTGATCCCGTCACTAATGAATGAGCCTGACTACTAAATAGCTGCAGCCGTACTCGCTGGAGTTTTACTTTTATACATATCTCTGGGACTGAGCTGCTGTGCAAATCATCAATTTCAACTACGAGTGGTGTTTTTTTAATTATCAAAAAAAAAACCACAAAAACAACCAATAAGCTAGTTTTATGAACCATTACTGGGTATCCAAAGCCTGATGTGTCTCACTCCTGAGGTTTTGTTGTCTACAAACTAGTCCTAGTAAAAACATATATATGAGCCACAGTGACACAAAGACTGACCTTTATTGAGGTTAGTTTATTTTAATCCAGTACCAAAAGCACTAATCAGTAAATATTCACTTGCACAACAAGTTTGTTTTGTTCTGCAGCTAGAAGGTTGTTATAGATGTACACCCATCAGCCACAACATTAAAACCACTGACAGGTGGCGTGAGAAGCATGGATCATTATATCAGTTATAATCTGGGAAACCGTGAGTCCTGGCATTCATATGGACGTTACTTTGACAACAACCCGTCACAACTGTGTGGGAGTTGCTAGGATGCAGTGATGCAGCTGTACAAGGTCCTTTGTCCTTGTGGTACGAGGTAGATCTACATAACATTGGGCAGGTAGTTGTACATTTGTAGCTGACCAGAGTATGTCCTCAGTGGGAGTTGTTGAAATCAAAAACTATTGAGGCAAATTTTTATATATTTTTTTCCCAGAAAGCTACGACAGACATTGAGCGATTTTCTGTAGTTGGATGGTTCACGTTTAAATTGCACCAAATACTAATCCACATTCTTCCAAAACAATTAAGACTTTAAAACAGTCAAATGTGATCAAGACACAATGAAAGGCTTAAATATTTCAGATTTAACCCAAAGTGAAGCGTAATTTAATGACTTAAAGGAAGCAGCTGCCTCATTTAGTCTTGTCGAATGCGGACGTTATTTCTAGTAAAGACCTGGAACGAGGAAGCTGTGCTGAAAACAAGCATAATTATAAGTATAATTATATTTCCTGAAGCATTGTGAAGTTCCTATATTATCCCATATATAATAATTTGTTTTCTTTTTTTTTAGTGTGAAGCTTCACACAAATAAAAAAATATTCTGTAGCTATAAGACTTGTACTTGTCTTTATTTAAAGGTTTGTATAATTAAAACTCTCGTCTGTTCCTTGAGTGAGAGCCATGCACTCCTCTCAGTATGCTTGTTTTGTGGAGGCTACATACATATATATATATAAAAACAACTCCAAACATTCTCTATGGACTAATGATGGCCGCCAAGAAAGACCAAAAATTTAACAAGCAGATAGTCAGAGATCCACTTCCAGGTCAAACTTTAATAAGCCTATTATTGGGCAAATCCTAGGTCAAACTTTAACAAGACGCGCCACCAAACGGCACAGCGAAGGAGCCATCAGCTGGAGTGTCAAAGCAACAGCAGCAACAGTATGATTTCATTACTGAGGAGAGAGTGGATAACTGGGCTTGTTATGAGGGTCATATACCCTGATCTGACCCCTTGTTTATGGTTTCGCTGTTAAGACTTTAATGAATGCTTTACAGCCGACTGGAACAGTAGTGACACGTTAACTGGCCGACAGAAAACAGTATACGCGCTGCATCTGGCCCCGGTGCCGTATTAATCGAAACGAGGTGAGCCGGTTCACTAAAAGCAGCCGTTCTAAAAACACGCAAATTACAAATGGTGCTTTTCCATATTTAATGATTTTGTTGGGAATTTAAAAAAAAGAAAAAGGCACAAGAAAGAGAGGGAGATGTCCCTAAAAAACTCTGAATACAATTAGGCTTTAATATCAGGCTCTTAAAATAGAGACGGGAGACACCGCGAAGCAAGCAGCCTAGCAGGACACGAGGAAAAGGTCTCTTGGCACCGGTGGTAAATGAGCATCCATCTCTCCTCCTCTCTCAGTACATTACAGGATAACTTTTCCTGCTCCAAAAACCCAGAAAATGCACTTAACTTTCATTTACTGATATCCCACCGCCCTCGCTCATTAAAGATTCATGCCAACCGCTACCAAAGCCTGTCCTTCTTCTTTTTCTGTTTTTTAAAAGGTGAGCAGGACATTTAATACTTAACGCGCTAAAGAAGATTAATGCTCCTAATAGTTTCTTATGAAAGAATGATGACATTTGGAAGCCTTTTTGCGTCTTTGCGTTACGTCAAAACAATACTCAGGGCAAATGCGGGATGACAGAAGAATGTAATTGGGCCCCGTTTATTTTTATTTTTTCCTAATTGGATTTACAATATCTGGGTTCTACATGACACATGCGGCACGTGGATGCTGTGTTACTTTGTGATATAACGAGGAAAATAGTGACATATATTTATTAAAATTCCCCATTAGAACACTAAATAAAAACAGATTTCTTCTACTGACTAGTAAGTGTAAAACGATAGATTACTCCCAGAGTAATAAGCCAGAGTTTTATTTGTTGTTTTTCTTTTTTTTTTACGGAGACGGTGCAGATGACAGAGAAGCATTCAAGACCGAGCCGAGTCTATTCTTCTTCTTTCATCCTCACTAGTTGTTGGGCTTTAACATCTGCAGCTCAGTACAGTCGACTCCACTGACACTGCAAGCGTCTGCCACTGGATTGGAGGCATTTCTTGCCAATATAGAAATTCTGAGATCAGTAGCCGAAGGGCACGAATACATTTAATGGCGCAACAAAAACTTAATGCAGTGCACAATCGCTACATTCAGAGGGAAGAAAAAGCCAGATTTTCAACATGGTCAGGCTATCTGGGAGCCCTTGAACTGTGAAAACCTATTTTTAGGCTTTTATTGTGAGCTTCTGAGATCTCATGCCAGGGATTAGACTCACAGAACTAATAAAGAAGACTGTATACATAGTGGGCACATTGATTCTCCTGCTATCAGAGGGGGCGAGGGATGGAGAGCCTGCTAAACTGTACAAATTCCCATAACATCCACAACAACAAAAAAAAGGAGGTTACGATCTTCAACCTTGGGTATTTTTTTTTTCCATGTCACACTGATGTTTGAGGGGAGCTGGAAAACATAATATTGTACCAAACACATTATTTACTGAGAGTGTAGGTGACTTACACCATCTGTTTGTAAAGCAACAGGCTCAGGCAGACACTCTGCCAGCAAAGAGGCACAAGGTCCCCGGGCTTATCTTGGTAGAGGTGTGCTGCTGCTCCTCGGCACCAGCGAGGTGGAACGATAAACATAATTAAATTGAGTTGGATTACACAAAATGGATCGGATCAGTTGGGAAGGCGGAGAAGCTAATCCAGTGCAATCCTCTCTATAGAGGTGCCAACCACACAAAACGACATAAATAAAGAAGAGGGGAAGGGAAGCGGTGGCTGTCATGGGGAGATCAAGGCAAGGCAGGGGCACAGAAAGGACCCCTTCAAGTAAAAAAACAAGCTCCAAAGTCAAACATTAACCGTAATAGCGCCAGTTTAGCGCAGAAAATAAGGAACCGGGCCGAAAATACATCTGATTCTCCGGCAAGAAGAAACGCTTTTATGGGACGGGGATGTTTTGCGGCGCAGGATGTGTTTGGAAAGCTTCCACAGTGTCGAAAATGAATAAGCGACGAATTTTCACCACGACGGTCCTTTTGAGGATGTGGGAAATCACACTTATCTTTTATCACATCAGTAATGACAAAAGGTTTAGTCATGGATGTGCGGTGCCACTCCTTCCAGCTCGTCTCTCAGCTATAGGGGACGACGTATAGAGCGGAAGCACAGCGGTGGGGATCTGAACTTTTTTTTTTTTATTTATTTATCACTAACACATCTACAGCAGCACTCCCATAACCACTTTTTTTTTTTTTTCTATTTCAACTCCCATTCCATTCCGCACATCCATTTTTTTTGCCACCCCCTCCTCCCCTCCCACTCCCCCTCAGATTGCATTTTCCCTTTTGTAACTGACTTTGGTACAATCCCCTTACAAATAACCTTTCCCTGGGGAAAGAGACTCTTACGTTCTCTACAGCCCTGCCAACCCACTCCTAGCCTCTCTTTCTTTTATATCCCCGTCTCCCTTTGTCTCTCAGCTTCAGGCACAGCAAACAGATTGATACAGTCTGGGAGTTTCTAACTGCTTTTCAACCTAATCCAGTGTAATCCTGGTCTGTCTGCGTCCTGTCTTGGGCAGCTCTGCAGTGCACATTATCATCCCATAAAATGATGATTAATGGATCCTCATAAGTCACGCAGGGAAGCCTAAATCGAGGCTATACTGCCGAGGTGATGACATGGTTCTCTCATTATCCGTCCTGCAATAAAAGATCTCAAACGCCGGCTGCAGCTGAACCCTTTGGCATCAAATATGGAAATGTAGTCATGTTTACACACATTTGCTTATTTTAGTGATCTTGTGTGGCTACATGTGTTTAGATATTTGTGCATTTTGATATCACAAAAAAAAGCAGCTTTGTTATATTGGCAACAGCATCTAAAAAGTTAAAAGTACACCAACCAAAGACCGAGCAAGACACACCTCTAAATGATCTGCTTACCAGAGAGGTGGAATATCAGCTTTCAGCATACTCCTGCCAAAACAAGTGCAGTTTGCATTATTAAAGCTGCCCGGGCTAGCCATTTAATTGAGCCTCCTCTCGGATAGTCATCCTAGCAGACAGCTCAAGGCAAGCCCTGAGCAATGTATGCATGCAGGTGGAGGAGGAAAACGCGCATCTCTGTGGTATTTGAAATATGAATGCAGCATTTATACCAGAGCAGCATGCTCGACATGGAAATTTGACAGTCTCAACATTAAATCAACAAGCTGAGCCCAAGGCAAGCTTTGCGCCAGGTGGAGACTGTATGCTGCACAATATGATGATGGGATTGCGTGGACACTGATAGAGATGCAATGAAAGAGCAATGAGCCAACAGCTGGACAGGATTAAGTACTGATTTCTGGCATCGGCTGAGCAGAAAACGGGCCCAGAACAGTCCTGGTCTTTACACTACAGCATAAACAGGTGTAGGGCTTTAACAGCTCGTAGTGCTTTAGTGGTCAATCTAAAATGCTGGTACCAAAATAAAAACTGGTAGCTTATATGGTAACAATTCTAAAATAATCCTTTAAAAATAAATTGCCATGTAAAACTTCTTATCACACACTGCCGCCATACTTATATATTGTTTTAAAGTTAGCAATGTATCCTAATTTTCTCAGAGAAAAAGACTAAAAGAAGACACTGAGCAAACTTTGACTAATGATTTCTAATAGTTTCTAACACATTATAGACACACTTTGGTCAGAATGATTAAGGTTTAAGCATTTATGAAGAATAAACTGTACTGTCTGTGTTGTTTTCTATTGCCCATCCATACATCAGGTGATCAGAGCACAGCTGCATCATTCATTTGTCGTGTTGTTACATGAATGTAGGTCTAAAATAATTACTTATTTGGCTTTTTACCTTTCTGGCTACTTATTACAACAACCAGCTCGTCGCTAAATTTGTCTGTCGGTTGTATTTTGTTGTGGGTTTATCGTGGCTTTTATCAGAACAGCTGCCTGCTATGGCCGAAAAAAAAAAGCTTCACAGGAAATGTGAAAATAATCATTTAAGAGGCAAAGCGTAAAACCAAATGTAAAAGACACTAAAACACTCCATCAAGCTGAAATAAACCACATCGTTGGGCGATAACATGCTGCAGGCTCAACACAAAGCAAGCCGTTATAATTCACAGAGTCATTTGATGCATTGCTCATACAGAAATATTGATTAGTGCATTCTAAAGTATGTTCACAGTACATGTCAGGCATTTAATGTTTATTGTATTTCTGTCCCTTTTTTTTCCCTTTCTGGCCACTTTCCAGTCGTCAGGCTGGTTCCAATATGCTAATCCAGGTGCAGATAGAATTTTTTCTGACATGCTATGACTTATTTTATGACTTTTCACTGATAACTAGTGAGGCTGTTTGTTTACATGCTGCAGTACACTGATGACTCATGTTAATATTCCAGCTTTGACATTTTAACTTTATTAAAATCTATCCGTTAGTGTGAATCTGAGAGAGAGAGAGAAAAAAAAAAGAAGAAGATAATTAGCTCATCATTGCTGCCATAACAAGCAAGAAAATGCATTCCACATTAGCAGAGGAGTCAATGAAGCCACATGACTTGTCGTGTCTGCAAACAAGGCGCTGTTAGGTTTTATAACCGGGGTCTGGCCGTGTTATTCCTGGCCTACATTTCACCCCTGGATTCCAGTGGGAGCTCCTGCAAAGCAGGAGGCAGAGTACTGCAAACACCTCTTAGCCACAGCGCCGAGGCTCGGCAGCCTTCCACTGCTCGTCTGAATGCAAAGCCAGTTTCTGGAGCTCCCCGTCTGCCCCCCTTACAGTTCACTTGCAAGTTCACTACATCTGCGGGTCAAATCAGCGGTCGGGTCTCGGCCTCCGACAGATTCAGCGCCGTGGCTGCGCCCTCACCTCTACCTCGCTGTGTGGCTCAGCATGTCAGCCAGCCGCAGATTCACAGATCATTATCGCTATCAAGCACTGTTTCCCCAACAAAACGATATCTCTGCCTTTGATCCTATGCCAAAGCTTATTTTTGTTCACTTCTGGGCATTCTAACCCAGGAACTGCTCTCACTCGGGGCAAAACTCAAGCACAGCTAAAAATACCCTTCTGTTGTGTTGATGAGATAGAAACGTGGCATCGCGTCTGACACGAGGTTACTTTCCCACACCTGCTTACTTTGTGCAGATATTGTATCACTTATTTATTTATTTACTTATTTAGGTGTTGTTTTTGTTTGCGGGCGAGCCGGCTGAGGCTGTTAATGTAATGCAAACATTGTGCCGGGCTCCTGCTGTGGAATATCCAATTAAAATGTTTTAGATGTGGAGCTTATGTGCAGGACTGGGGTTACAGTGTCCAAAGTGGGCCAGAGGTCCTGAAACATTGAGAGAGGGCTGCACACTGCTCTGCATCCACATCCTGAACAAAGAGAATACGCCTGACGCAAGGAGACGAGTTTTACATTTTTAACTCGGTATTGTTTTCAACTGTAGAAAAGGCAACAAGATTCATTATACTTTCATCTACACAACATTCATATATTTACTATTTAATGATCCATAATTATGACGGTGAAACTAGCAGATAATATACATCAAAGCTGCAATATCAAACAAATCCTGAGCTCGGATGCAAGTGAGTCGCGAGCTTTTTGTCACACAGTTTAACACTTGGGTCTGAAGCTGAATCATTTACTTAATTAGCTAACAGAGAAAATGTAATCAGACGCAGCACAATATAAGCGTGTTACATGGATTAGAAACACTACTGGAGATAAACATAGAAGCAGGAACACACTGGCTCCAAGAATCCAAAATGTAAACACATTAAAAAAAATAGTCCATATACTATCAAATACTTACAACATGCCTGTAATGATATTTGTCATTTGTTATTTTTATGCTTCCTTTCATTTACATTATCATAATTAGTATTCTGGATATTTTCAGTGTGTTTTTCATATGCTTGATAAATTTAGCCTGGTCTTGTGTAAGCACTACTTCTGTTTGGGATTGCATTTTGCTTGTTTTGTTTTGTTTTCACTGCATATTCCTTGATTATTCTGAGATGTTTATCACCTTGGGTGGTTTGCCTGCAGTTTATCAACCTGGAATCAAAAACATACATTTTAAAAGTTTGCACTTTGCAGGAAGAATGCAGATGCTTGTTTTTTTTTTACTGGAAGAAAATCTTTCCATCTTTAACAATCATTGATCGGTTTAAGCCATTTATGATTCATGTTTTTCTATCTTTTATATCATTTTAAATAAAACATTTTAGGATTGTAAGCTGTTCGGCCAAACACAAATCATTAGAAGAAGAAATGTTAAACAGGAAACTGATCCAAAAAAATGGTCAAAAAAATATACTTAACTATCATTCAGGAGAATCTAGTTTGAAAATAGCACAACATTTATCCTGATAGTTTAACACAATCCATGTAACCTACTATGACAATATGTTGTGGAATTATTATTGTTCATATGCTAATATTACTGTAAGAGTATGTCAACAAAGTTTTCAGTTGTCCATGTCTCACGTGCTTCTGATGTGCAGGTTTACATTTTCTAACATGAATAAAACCCAAAGTGTGTTTTTACATTTCAAGTGTGTTTTATATGAACTACTACAGCGGCTGTGTGACGTCTGGGCACTTCTAAATAGCAGGTGATCTACTGCTGAATACTGTCCCTGAACACATCCTGTTGAGACGCACACAGAGCACCAGAGCTGCTGCTGCTGCTGCTGCTAACACAACGCTGCACGCTACGCCTGCTGTGTAGACACGGCTTAAGGCGGTTGCATTTTACAAAGTCAGCAAACAGCCTTTGCCTTCATCCACTATTTTTCCCCCACATTATTTTTTCAGATCCATCGGTGTCATGACTAGCTCGCGTGGCATTTCCCGTTACTGTAGATAACAACAATATCCTTGTTCACGGAGGAGAACAAGGCATGCAGTGGATGAGATTGAATATTCAGTGTTTTTTTTTTTTCCCCTCATGAGAGAAAAGTAAGAATTTGTATAATTCTGCTTTTTCCAAGGTTAAGAATGAACTTTCACACCCACAGCAACAGTTAAAGCCACATTAAAATGAAGTGTTATTTGCATGCTTCCACAGAGGTAGCACTGATTTCCCGTAAATAACAGATGTACTTCATGCCACATGGGGTGTTTTCATATGTGCAAGCCCTTCATTAGTATGCTGCTGAGGATTTTTTATTCCATGTAGACTGCTGGTCCTGCTAGTCTCTTATTTTGGCTTAAGCTATTCCTCCAGCTCCAAGTGGCTGCTGCTGCTGCTGCTGCTGCTGCTGACTGTATGAGGCTTGTCACAGGGGCAGAGATATGGTCCTTGTGGGAGAAGAGCTCTGCGAATGGCCCAAACTTATCAAAGCAGCCCGCCCTGTCCCCGAGCTCCCAACACAATGCCCCCCTAATTTTTCCTGAATGGAAGTCTCTCCAGACCCGGAGTAATCTCATATTTGCCGTTTGCACGCAGTAACTCTAGTTACTCCGGCTCTGTTCCCTGCATCCCCTGCCAATTACATAATCAAGTCCAGAACTCATCAGCAAGATGGCAGAAGAAGTGCTCTATTAAGCTGCATCGTGTTCCATCTGTTGTGTAAGAGAGAGATAACAGTATTTACAGTTTTGGAGTTGTGGCAGACTGTTTCGGCCAAATTTTGTGCACCGCAGAGTTCTGCTTACTTTATAAAATGTCACGGATTAATTCTGCCACCGCGCTGGTGTCCAACTGCAATCTTTGCCCCCACTAGAAATATCACAAACTAACTTTATTGGAAGCGCAATATGAAGAACTTGTGTTAGGTAAAACGCACAACACAGGGGGGAAACATTTACTCCACAGTGTTTTTTTTGGCTTGTCCTGCCTCATTCTATACGTATTCCATCATTTTTTATTCCATTGTGGGGAAAATAGCCAATATTTGCTATAACTCCACACAGGACCTGCCATGTGGATTAAAGACGTTACTGTCAAGAAAGTGGCTGGTAAGTGTCTTTTAAATGGCATTAAGTATTCAGTGCTCCGGCCTCCTCACTCTATCAGTGAGGGGAACGCGTGTTCTTAGAAGAAAAAAAATCTAACCCAGATTTGAATAACGAAAGCTGCTGATAACAAAAAAAGTGCTGAGTAAAACACGGCCTTATCTGCCTCCCAGAGTGAAATGAATTTACCTTACTGTACGGCAGCTGCTTCGCTGAAACACGCATTAAGCCAAGTCTGCTCTTTCAAACAAGACTACACTTTGCAAGTGATATGGCCGGGGCCATTACATCCATTACACTAACATGCACTGACTGAACAGAAGACAGAACGTCTATAAGTCTGGAACCATTTCATTTTACATGTCACTACATAAAAAGTTGATCATAATCTATATGACAGTTAGAATTTCACTCGTACATGTTTCATTCTCTTCCCTGCAGTGAAAAATCTGCCACGTTTTCAAAGTAATGATTTATTTTTTTTTGTCAGTAAGCTATCTGAGGACACGAGCTCTTTCCACCCCACCCCCAAAAAAAGAGTTAAAAATGACTGAATTATATGAAGAAAGGACGATCTTTGCATTTGTAATAACTTGATAGAGAACAGCTGAATTCGCTGATCAATCCACAAGTCAATCAAGTCAAGTGTTTGCAAGCTTTGCAAATTCTAGGATTTGCTGCTTGTCTTTTATTTACATAATTGTCAAATGTCTAGTTTTGAATTCTGGACTCAGACTAAAGAGGGCAAATGTCACCTTTAGCTTCAAGAAATTGCAGGAGGGGGCTTTTTGCATTCTTCTGACAGTTTTTAATCCAACCTAATTGACTCAGCAGAATAATGATAATAATCATTCGCCCTAGAGTAAGTGAACACTGAGGAGTCAGGAGGTGACAGAATAACTCTCAAGTCATTCAGATTTGGTAAACTCTGGCAAATAAACAACATCAAAAGTATAGATCACTTTGCTGGAGATCTTTTTAAGGACCCCTCAAGGTCCCACGTTTGAAACTAAAAGAGACACAGCTGTCAGAATAAACCTGGTACAGGAGCTGCATATGGGTATATTCAATAGAATTAGTTACAGTGCAGTAAGACTGTTTACAGACTAGTGCTCCCTGTCTGCTGCCTTTAAAGCCAACAACAGCCTGCTAGACTCTCCACAAAGCCCATGAGTGGTACTTGAAGGATGCACTTGGATGCCGTAACAGTGCACTTCCCACATGAAGAGCCGTACAGGGCTGCGTCTCAAGGAGTGTTTGCAAAATTCCGACAGCTTCAAAGCAGAAGGCTGTGCAACGGATTAATTAAACCGTCTGCGAGCGCTGCTGCTGCCACCGCCGCCGCTTCTGCTGCTGCTCCATCCATTTAGTAATTCCATTTCAGTCACGTCCATTTCTTCAAAGTGAGGAAACACATGTACATTTGAATAAGAGTGCGATTATTCCAACACTTGCACCACAGATTACACGTCTGCGCGGGATGGAGACGGCTGCAGCCTGGGATGTCAGAGTGGTGTTAGTGCTTCACAGAGACTTCCATTCAGAAACTGTGGGCTGTGATTTCCTTTTATGCCATCCAACAACAAAACAAGAGGAGGGTTTTAATGTTGAAATATTTACTTGGTCATCACTTACCCTCATTAGTATTTTGTCAGCAATGAAATCCTAATTAAGAGGTGGAACCAGTACGGATTTCACATTTGCTGTCAGTCTTTGTCCAATTTACATGAAAAGTTGTGAAGCTCTTGGTGCAGTCTTCAGTCTAAGCTGCCCTGTTTTATTTCTACTCTACAGCAGGGCTGGATGAGGCAATTTTCTACTTAAGAACTTGGCAAAAAAAAAATAAATAAATAAATACCAGCCCTGATGCTAAAAGGACCTCGCTATTTTAGTGCGACCAAACAGGAAATTGTAAGTAGACCCACAAACCTCCTTATTTATAACTGGAAGTAGGCGGGCTGCTGGTGTCATGTAGCCTGCAGCCCAACACCAAGCGTTAAACCTGAACACTGTGATAAACACTTCCAACAGTTTCCACACAGCTAAACTGTTTACTCCACTATTTAACCACGGACAGTTTTTTTTTTTTTACCTTGATCCAGTAGCCGCAGGGAGTGCTGAAAAGACGGATCCAGCGTGTCCTTCTCTGCCATAAGCTCCGGCAAGTACTTTTCGCTCTCCATGTCGTCCTGAGCTTTTGGGCTCCAAGTGAACGACCCAAGTGTTATTCAAAAAAAAAAAAAAAAAAAAAAAGAATAGAAAAATAGAAGAAAAACTTACTCTCACGGCTCCAAGTTGGAAGATTTTTTTTTTTTCTGTGAAGCTTATAAAAAAATTTGTCATGCGCGCTCGAGCTGCAACAGCATTTCTCGGGGCTCGCGGACACACACACACAGAGAGAGAGAGAGAGAGGCGCGCGCGCACACGGACGCAGAGTGAGCGGTTAAATGAGCGCGGCAGGTTTTATCCCATCACACTGCTGTTCAGCCCGCAGAGCCACGCAAAGCATCACAGCCCCACCGAACCGCTCGCTCTTCCTCTCTGGGCTGCTGCCTCTTTGAACATCCCTCTGTTCGCTCCGCAGCGCAAACCGAGCCGCGGCCCGCGATTGGTCGCCGAGCGCAGCCTCCGATGGAGGGTGGAGAGGAGGGGGGGGAGGAGTGGGCGGAGCGATGCACAGGAGCTGTCCGCGGTGCTGAGTCCCGCCATTAGCATCTCATTATCATAGAGCCACCACACACACACACACACACACACACCTCAGGCTGCTCAGCTCACTGCATGCCGCTTTTCATCTCAACATACAAAACACAGTGAGACTTTGCAAATATGTGCATAAAAAAAAAAAAAAGTTAGAAGATTTCTGCAGCATTTCAGCACTGTTCTCCAAAACTTGCACACACAGGAACAGCAAGCAAGTTTAATAGTACAGCATCTCATTCATCATGGTGGAGATGCAAAAGATGTAAAAGGTATAACATGATATAGTGCACACATATTTTCTACAATACCCCCAAACTGACACAAAAAAATCCATTCATCCATCCATTATCTACACACAGCTTAATCCTCACCCACGCTGCACGGGGAGAACATGCAAACTCCATGCAGAAAGATCCCAGGTGTCAAAAATGGGATGCGAACCATCGTAGCTGCGAGGCGACGCTGCTAACCACTGACCCACCTTGCAGCAAGACAAAAGATAAAATGAACGCAGGTAAAATATAACCACATTCACACCTATAGCCACAGAAGACCCTCACGAACCCCACTGTGACAGGGGGAATCCTAACGACTTGCATAACGAGGGGGAGGAGCAACAAACCCCCTGCTGAAACCAAAACTCCAGCATCTGGAACTCCCAACTGGTCAGTCAGACCTGATGAAGCCTCTTGGATGAGAGCTGAAACGTCTTCAAGAAACTCAAGCAGTTGCTACGATTAAACTACGAGAACAACCGTGACCTGGATGAATCTTTACAGACACAATGTGTG
This sequence comes from Stegastes partitus, assembly GCF_000690725.1. Lineage (NCBI taxonomy): Eukaryota > Metazoa > Chordata > Actinopteri > Pomacentridae > Stegastes > Stegastes partitus. The sequence continues at coordinate 141,963 of NW_007579150.1, forward strand.
CGATGACATAGAACTAAAATAAATTCAAACTAAGTGAACACAAGTGCAGACACGTTTAATAAAAGTGCAGCCGGTTCGGATCAGACTTTATAAATAAAGCTGATTATTTAAATGCAGTGGGGGGAAAGAGCTGTCATCAGCGTACTCTTAAAAACGGCTGCATTTGGGGCAAGTCTAAGTTCCAAAGGGAGCTGGTTCCAGCAGTGAGCAGCATAATGAACAGAGGAGCAGTCACCAACAGATGTGATAAATGCATGGATGTAGATTTCAGCAGGGGATGCAGGGGACGGGTCAGTCGTGCCTGACTTTTGTGTTTTTCTTTGCATAGATAAAGACATTTTCACCGTAAATGAATGCAGGAAAGACACACATTGGTTTATGAAAATTCACCAGGAAGCAGGTGATATATTAAAAAATGTCCTGGTCCTCTACTCAATGTGTCCCTTCAAGTGTTCAAACTGAATCTACACCCATCGAAAAAAAATGTGATTAACACGAGAGTTTTTAACACCTTTAATTGATTTCTCATGAAGACACAGAAACTAACACTACCTGAGGAAACAGATATTTGTGCAGCATGAAAACTAAACTAACAGAGGTAATAGAACTGCATTTTAATGCAAGGCTCCACCAAGAGACAACATCAGGTAATCCTGCAGGATCATGCTGCATTTCCTCCTTTTCTTTGTTATAGTCTTTTGTTTTCTGGGGCAACGGGTGGTGGGCAGAGGGTTTAGGAGGCTTTGCCGGGGTGGTAATCAGTTTAGCAGCTTAAGAGTTAAAACATTAAAAACCATAAACAAGCCATTCTTAAGTCGTAAAATATTAAATTAAATGTAACTAATCTTTGTAATCGTTGCTATGAAAAACCAGGAAAATCAAATTGTGATATATTAGTAGATGTGCCACTCGTTATTAAACCTATTTGACAATATATACCCTGAAAATATGACAGCTCTCAACAGGAATTGCTTTAATAATTATAAATATATATTTTCTCATTCCTACAGAGCTGAATTAAACAAATACTATATACCAAGGGTGTCAAACATACAGCTTGTGGGTCAAAACCGGTCCACCAGAGGGTCCAATCAGGCCCACGGGATGACTTTGCAAAGTGTTCCTTCATAGTTCCCATTTCAGTTTGCATGTTGTGGCCGTTCAGGTGGTAGGCTTACTGCACAGATGTGGAAATGAATGTAAATGTCAAATAATTTCTAAATCTAAAATATTATATTGTTCAAGTCCAGATACCTGTGACTAATTGTTTTGTGCCTTTGCAGACACACTGCGATGTGGAATCTGTAACGCACATGTGCAAATGATAAACTGGGGGCATAATATTGTTGAAATTTTTATTTTTCTTAAGAAATTTCAGGATGTTCCTAATGTTTTGTAAAAAAGATTTTCAGAATGTACTTTTTTTGCACTAAAACAAAGGGGAAAATCTGGAGTTTTTGTTATTTATAGGTTATCATGCTGTGATTTTACTGCTCTGGCCCACTTGGGATCAAATTGGGCTGCTTGTGGCCCCTGAGCTAAAATTAGTTAAACATATACGATACAGAAATGACGGTGGCTGAAAGGCTATGCTGCCATGAGGAATAAAAAAAAATAGCATGAACTCTAATATCTATAAACACCTTGATGAGTAAGAGACACACAGTGAGTCACTGCACAGATGTGGCTATAGGGCAAAATCTAATGTGCAAATATTTTTATTTTCAGAGCTTTCTCACATATAATTACATTAGAAATAGAATGAGAGGTGTGAGCACACGAATGACCTCTGATCCAGCCAGCAGACACGTATATGAAAATAGATCATTAGAGATGCACTTGGTGCATATGACAGAGACGCTCAGTGTGCTTCGGGGTCATCATGCAAGTAATTGCTTTATACGGTCTGAAAGAGGCTTTGATGTTCATATGATGTATGTTAACGGCAGCATATGTGTCACACGGGTTCATACAGTTACAGGAGCATCTCGGGAGGCGACATAATTGTCCTCTTTACTCATTTAAGCAATTGATTAGTGCATGACTCCTTAGGTTGCTTTTACTTGTTAGGACAACCTGTCAATAGTTCTCAGGAAATCCATTCACCTTCTCATAGGTCAAGCATTCTTTTCTCCTGGGCGTGTTTATGAATTCATTAAAGAAGAACACCGCGTTGTTTAGAAAACAGCCACATAAAGCCCCGGTCATTACCACAGCCAAACTTGGTGAGTCTCCATTTTGTGTAGCAGAGAACAGACAATGACACCAGCATCATTAAGAGACAGATATGGAGTTTATCCGGGCAGCAGATATCTACTGATAGAGCCACAAATCCACTTTATCAGACATCCTGAGCCCCTCGCAGTTCCTGGAAAACATACAATGAATGCAAAAGTGTCTTTGTGAGAAATTCCGGGTGTGTAACAGATGGGAGGGAAACAGGATTTGTACACGAGCTTCACATTTGTTGGAAAAAATGTGGAAAAGAAGATAAGAATTCTGTCAATATTTGTGGAGGATGCCGAGGTAGCCTCAGGTGGGCGGCTATCTGTAGGCTGATCAGCACTGGTTATATAATTGAGAATTTTTTTTCTTCTCCATTCTATTTCAATAACTTGGAGAAAATGTGACCCAGAGGCTAAAACCAAGATGGGTTTTTTTTTTTTCTTTTTTGTATATTTATCAACGTTTATATCCTCCACGAACTTTGGAATGTGCGAGTGCTTATTTTGCTTCTGTAGCTTGATTTGTGCTCTGGAATAAACGCTCCTGGCATTAATGCAGATTTTTTTTTAAATATGTATTTATAGTGTGCATTGAAAATAAATGGGTTGAAATGTGGCGAGGTCTGCAGGGTTGAAGGGTCTGTAGTGATCTAGTGCGCAGGGGGAAAGTTTTCATTTGTAACACGCATCATTAATAATTCCTGCTAACAAACTGCAGCCACGCAGAGAGAGCATGTGTCGTCGTCTAGCTTCCCGTCTTAAGCATGTTGGAGATTTGTTTTTTTTTTTCCTCCTCCGATTCTTCTCAGACTCTTGTTTATGAGTGATTCACCGCAAAGAGAAACGCATTATGAATCAGCTTACTTTTTAATCTCTCCTAGAGACCATTAAAAACCGGCTCAAATGCACTAATCTCCTATTCAGAAGAGCGACTTATTTATAGATATGCTTGCCATCTGTTGCTCCCCGTCTTCATAAACAAAGCCTCGCATTGTCACTGATGGCTGAATCAAAGTTGCAGGCCTATACGTCTTCCTCAAGACGCTTGTTTGCGGAGGGAGTTTGCTAAGTGATTGCGGCACATCAGTTGCAATGAAAATAATCATGGTTTATGGGGCAACATTTTTATATAAGTCCCCGCTGACCACAAGGGCAGTAGCACTGGTGTAAACAAAGCTATGAGAAATGTTCTGTCAGAGGGGTGTAAAGAATGAAGAACAGTGGGCTATTACATTGACAAAGTGTTATTTTGATCATTAGAGAATGGCTGCCCCGTTTCTCGCCCCACAGCCTGTCCCAGCCCACTAAATATGATGTTGACTACACCTAGACAGCCTGTGCAAGCGCCCCGGGGTGTCGTATTTTGGTACGTACACCCATACTATTATGTCTGCACTCTTCAGCGTCAATACGTCTCCTAACAAGAAGCTGGGATAATCAGAGCTTCTTCCCAGCGACTTGATGCAAATGCTAACTGATTTAAATGGAAGCACTTGTCTTGTCAGCTTTCAATCTTAATAAAATCCCCTTTTCAGTGGGAGCATGTCATGGGAGTCTTGTCACCTGAGGAGTAATTAGACCTTGATGTGTCCGCGAGCTGATTGCCGTGTCACAAGAGCACTGGCTGGGATTTCAGAGGCTGGTGGGGCTTCGATGCTTTTTCCACTTTGTTTGAGCCCTGCCAAATGGACGGGATTACAGTGGCAAATGAGGAGCACTTTTAACCTTAAAAAGGGTGGATTCCTTCCATCGCCAGCATTTCGGTGGGAGCAGATGGATGGCGAGGAGAGTGACAACACTGCCTCCTTGTGACGGTGTCAAATTATTTAAGCAAGACGTGAGAAGTTCACATGAGAGAGAAGGATGTTTTCTAGCCGTCCTCTGCCTTATTAGAAGACAGGGTGGGTTTGGAAATACGGAGCTGTGAGAGTCAGAAATTTGTTTCTGCCGCTTGGAGGCTGGCTAATTGCCGTAAAGCTTTCCTGTAAATGGGGAAGTTTGCCTAATTTATCAGCACCCCAAGTGTATATTGTGCAGCACTGTTGGTAAAAGCATCATTACAGAGATCCAGTGGTCTTGTGTTTAAATCCAAAAATGAAAGTATTACGAGAAAATAGTCTTAATGGGTAACTAGAAAGGGAGAAAAAAACTATATGAGGTCCACAAATACAGAGAAAACAGTTTTTTTTTGTCACATGCTGGCTCCTTTTCTGTATTTATCTGCTATTTCCTTGTGTTTAAAAGGTTCTGCAAACTGCATGCATGTTATCCGAAAGAATGATACCAGAAAGCCCTAATAATGCTAAATTGCATTTCGCAAATACTTCCAATACTCTCCAATAATAGCGGAATAAAACACAATTCCTCCCGCAGTCAGTCTTGTCTTCCCGAGTAATTTTAACAAAGCACTTCTTTCAAGATATTGTTTTCTTCCTCATACAGCCCCACAATGCTGCTTCAGTCACAAAAGGCACCTTATTGTGGCTACTAAATGGAGCGCTCACATCCATTAAAGAGCCATTCAACAGAATTATATTGCCAGCGCCAATCTATCAGGTACATTGATCACGCATCGTCGGCTGTGAAGTGCAGACTCTGGTCTCCTCTCCTGGAAGTGTTGTGCAAAAGAAACCTAATGAGAAAATGTCAGCAGCGCACAGGTAAACAAATCAATAGCACCCAGCAGTGCTCCCAAGGTCGAGACACACACACACACACACACACACACACACACACCTACACACACACAGCATCAAACCCCCTCCCAGCAAACCCGGGGCTGGAGTTGCAGCCAAAGATTCTGCAGTGTAAAGGGCGCTGTCAAGATTTGACTCGTGGCAGATAACCAGGGTTCAAATGGGATTACTTTACACTGCTTTGATTATTGCTTTGCTTTTAAGGAATAGTTTGACATTTTGGGAAGTATGCTTGCCAAGAATTACACACTCTCACGTTTATGGTAAGTCCACCTAGCAGCATCTCTCACAGTTGTGTGGAAAACTAGCGACCAGTGACTAAACTATTCTGTAGCCAACATGCCCATAAGGTAGAAATATAGGCTATGAGAACACACCTGGATGCAAAAACGAGTCCAGCTGTGTCAAATCAGAAAGAATTTAGGAAATATGCTGCTGCAACATCTCGGATTTAGTTCTGTAAGACCCAAAACTTAGTTCTGCTGAAAATCACACCTGAATTTTAAGAGCTTCCTGCATTTTCACACATGGGGAATTTCTGTATTTTCACCTTCGAGAAATAGTTTTATCAGGAAACCACTTTAACTGTTCAATATCTCCAGAAATATAACTCCCAGAGCCATGAGATGTGCTAAGTATACTGACAGGATTGTTTTTAGCAGATCCAAAATGACTGAATGGCTCCAGAAAAGGACACATTTTAAATTATTACATCATGGATCATCAGTATTTAGACATCTAACAACTATAAGACCTAAAATGTGATCTTTGGCAGGTATTATACACCAAGGTTTCAGTTTTTTTGTGGGTTTTTTTGACAAATTAGTGACTTGGACACACTCATAGGACCACAAAAACAAGTGTGCATAGGGCTCTGCATATTATTATTCTACGTGCAAAATTAAAAGTAGTTTCAGGTTGTCTTCATGTTGAAATTTAGCGATATATTCAGCTTTTTTTTTGGATTGTGGAGGAACGTTGCTATCCAAAATGACACGACTGATCCAGATGCTGTGCACAAATAGTGCTCCAATAGAGGAGCAGAAAACAACAAGAAAAAGGTGAAACTGCGGTGAAACACAAGACTACACACTTCTTTTTAGATGACAAGTAATATAAAAGTACAATTAGTAAATGCAAGAAGAATTCTGTTATATTAATACACTGACATATTCCAATCAAATTCATGGCTGACTAATAAAAAAATCTGCACAACTGTTTATTTTTACTCTTCTAAATGTCTTGCTGGCTACAAACATTACATGAAATGACTGACTCAGGTTGCATCTTTTGTTTGTCAATAATGAGTAAGAGCTTAATAGAGCAGCCTGAAGTAACCCCATAATATGTGGTGACTAAGTGTGTGGTGAGCGGTCTCATAGTGCACTTACATACCAGAGAGAAGCACAAGGTCAACAGCAGTAATTATTCTGTGGGAAGTGCGCTGGTCTTCAGTGGGTGATTTCATTTCCTGTCATTAGCCACAGCGATTAAGCACAAGAACAATGATAGTATGATAGCATCAGCAACCAGCACACAGCCGCAGGCTGCTCTCAATATTGTCCAATATTCTCTAAATGTCGCTTTGCATGGGTTAAGCCTCCTGATGTGTTGAGGTAGCCTGAATACATTCTTCAAGCCTTTCTCTGCTGCCTTAATTAGCAAATGATCATAACGGCTTGATGTAATCGAATCTCTCTTACACTCCCTATACACACACACACACATATATTTATACATGTATATATTTATATACACACGTGTGTGTGTGTGTAGTTATTGATATAGTTATAGTTACAGTGATAGTTTATATGTGTGGGGTTATGTGGGGATGCTGAGCTTGAGCCTGTGATAGTTGTGCCGTTGTTGTTTTGCCATCACTGCTTACTGGCCTCTTGAGGGCAGCACAACTTTCTGCAAACATGCCACTGATGTAATTCACCAAATATTAAAAGTGACGTGCAGCAAACATGTTGGCAATACAGAGAGGCTTTACAGTTTCTGGAGTTAGACTTGTATTTTTTTGTGACCTAACAAAACTTATTTCAAGAAGCCCCTGTCCTTTGAGCTCTGTTATGGTCTCCACCACCTCCTGAGGAAAACATCTTGCTCCAACGGCTAAATGCTAATCACCTCCCGTGTTCTGTTTGCTGCTGAGCAGGGACTCAGTCGGGCTGTTAGAGTTGTGTCATTGAAAACAGCCCTAAGGTGCTGCTTTTTCACTGTGAGTCACTTTATGTATTATTGTGGAATATAAAACAGTTTGTTAGCACAGGTGTAAAGTCATCTTAAATATAATAATTTAAAATATTAATTATTTCAATTTTTAAAGGGTGAGTTTAGTACATGGTGAGTTTGATTTTTTTCCCCACACCTACAGTAAATGTCATCGGTCAGTTCAACATAGAAAATATGTGTAACTGAGAATTTCCAGACTTTGTTTAATTAAATATATGCAGCAAGTTTAGGCTGTCTTTCTATATGTGGCAGAAGAACACCCCCCCAAATAAAGCTTAAAGGTTGATTTTTGATCATGGAAGTAGGAAATAGCAGTTTGACAAAATAATAATAATAATAATAATAATAACTGATATTGGCAGAACACCCCATTCAATTAATTGTTTTCTAAGTGGTTATTAAGTTCTGACTGTGCTTATGCATCACGTTTGGACAGTAAAAACATCCAGTCAACACAAAAATCCATTCTTTAACAGAGACAGGGAAACAACTCTTATCCCTGTTATTCTGTGGCTACAAATCCATACTGAAGTCGCACGGAAACAGTGAAACCATATCTGTAGAGATATCTGTGATAATTCACAGAATGGTTTGAGAGATTTATCCACTCTCCAGGTAGTGAGAATTAATCACAATAGTACCTATAACCTAGTGTAACGTGTACACTTCTCAGTTAATAGCCTGATGTGAATAGAGCCACGCTATTGTCATGTCAGGGCCGGTATCAGAAGTTCTAAATTCAGCTCCGGGAGAGGAGAAGAAAAACTAGAACACACCGTTTATGCAAATTGGTACCATATATTTGTGAAGAAAACCCATAGACATACAATACAGAAAAAACGGCCGTTCAGTATATACATGATTTCACAATCTACTCAAGGCTTTGCACAAGTGCGACCAGTTCAGTTTAACCCTTCAATATTTAACACAACTTCAAGTCCTGTGTGACAGAAGGAATTGAGGGGAAATAGTCCAAGTTTATTAAAGGGGAAATGGATGAGTGAGTGAATAGGGTTTGAACCTTCACGTTGCAGAGGGCAGAGTAATGGGGAAGCGGCTGCTTTAAGGAGCCTCCTACCAGACCAAGGCGACGAGGTGCAGCTGCATTCAATCCAGGAACGTTCGTCAGGCTTTTAGCTTATAGGCTCCTCGCTCGCCATCGACCTGCATAAAGAACAGGACCAAAAATAAATTCCAGTGCG
>NW_007579150.1:151354-174278 GCF_000690725.1 Stegastes partitus
GTCACGTGACACGACCAATCACATGACTCACGCAAGGACAGCTTGAGAACGACGTGCGTTTATCACCAGGCTACACCAGTCCTACGCTCATCTTAAATTAAGGAAAGAAGCTGCCTGGAGCTCCACTTCCACTGAATAAATTGAAATGCAAAGTCAGAGTGATATATATACCTTCACGTGAAACTTGTTTTTCACTTGTCAGCCAACATCATCACATATAGTAGCAGGTGACAACATGCAGGAAAGAAGTGTGAAAGTTGTAAATGGGAGTGAAAAAAAAACAACATGTGTGTGGAAAGCACTGACAATTCAACTGTTGTTAGGTGTTGAGAAAGGGAGAAAGTTTTATCCAAAGGAGTAAAAAAAAGGGGGGAAGCAAGACATAAAAAGAGTAAGTTGAACTAGTTGTCTTCCTGGTTGTGTGAGCCATTAGTTGCAGTGATGGTGGATCAAAGTTGGTGCAGAAAGCAGCGAGAGGGAAGGCCTGAGGAGAGGATTTACCTGCCCAGCCGAGACAGCTGATCTGTGGGGATGAAGGAGACCGCTGTTAGCCCAATCCTCCGTCTCCCTTCATGCCATACCGCCTCATCAGCCTTTGGAAAAGCAAAGAAAAGGGCATGTTTTCATTCTGGCCGTGAGATGTACAAACAGAACAAACAGTACATGTCCGTTTCTCCCTGTTGCTAAGTTTGAATTCTGAGGAGGAAATTGGAAAACAAGGACTGTTAAGCAGAGTATTTGCTCCTCAAAATCCCTTGATAAATTCAAAACACAAGAGCAAGAGAAATTTTTAACGCCATAAAAAACCCTCAAAACTCAAAGAGGGCCAAATATGGATTGGAATATTCACCGCTAAGGTTTCCTTAAGTGGCCGAGCGGCACAACGGTTCGAGAGTTCATCCTGTAACAAAGAGGTGACAGGAAGGTCGTTGGTTCGATCTCTATGGATGCCAATATCCATCAAAGGCTAAGCTGTTCACTTGCCATGAGTCCGTCTGGATAACAGAGTCGGTTACTGTGACATGCCCCCGTAAAAGAAAAGATGATAACCGCTGAAGAGCTGTATTTGTAATGCTATATTCATTTCAGTCGAAGGAAAATCGTTATCTGTAATTCACTATTCAGCAGCACTTAAGTCGGAGAAATTAATCTGTACGAGTGTCTCAAGTTGCAGAAGACCCACGGAGACAGACATGTTTAAATGTTGTGCTTTTATTCATTTTTTTATTATTGGAAAAGAGGGTTAGAAATCCATAGCTCCCCGCCTTCTACTAAGTGGTACCACAAACTGGTACTCGTGCTGGTTCAGGGTTGTTTAAGTTTGTTTTTCAAGACTCCAGAGGTCATTATGTATACGTACGTTTGAAGACTGGTTTTGTTATTGAGGCTCCTTCTAGTCTATCGTGGACCATCCTGCGAGGAGACAGGACCACCGTAGGTAACTGTTCGCCTCAATTTCCTTGTCATTTGATGTTTTAATGTTGGCATTCATGAGCAAACAACAGTAGGTGTTTACCAGTGTGAGTCATTCATAAAAGACAACTGACTGTATCAGAACATTAAACAGCAGCTACAACGAGATGGCGAATAACCTCATCAGATTTCTATACACTCATACCTCAGTTTCCCATTGATACTAAAGCACTGAGTTTTCTTCCTCGTCTTGAATAGGCAGGTCGGGTTTTTCTTGGTCTAGTGGATCACAGTAATCCAGATCCCAGCCCCCTCGGTGTCGACGACTCTCAGTTCTAGACCAGCAAAGTGTTGGTGCCCTTGTGCGCACACATGAGACTCATCTCATTTCACTGTTTTCCGCCTCCTCGTCTCCTCCGTCCTCCGTTCTCCTGCCCGTGACCTAGAAATCAATCATCGGTCATAAAGGATGCCTCCTAAAATGCATCCTGAGCACAAAGGATGGAGGAGGCGTGCTGCAGGAAGTGCGAGCGAGGATGCACAGGTGTGTTCTTGATGCGTTCGGAAAGTCGTTTAGACACCCATGACACAAAAGAGGCGTGACACACAGCTGGATTAAAAGAACCGTGTCGGGAGCAGGATTTACAAATGTGTGTTTGTCACTCAGGCACCATATATGTCAAGCTTTATTTGTACAGTATTGTTTTGTGTCGCAACTCTTTTACACTTGGCCACAAATGTTCAATAAAAAATAACCTCCATACGTTTACTTCCTGTTACCTGCTTTCTTTCTTTGTCTGCTACCTGCAGCTTCTCCCAGCGCATCCTACTGTTTGGTTTTCCTCCTGACTTTCTGGCTACTGAGGATTTGTGCTTGTGTTTGCTGCCCTCTGTTCAAGTTTGTTTGCACGCCTCTGCTTTCTTACATCTAGCGAGTAAGTCCATTAAATCTCTCAGTACTCTGCATTTTGGGTCCTACTTTATGAATAACACAGAGATTGTTTTTATTGAGTAAATTAAATGGAGTAAAAGAATGTTGAAGTGGAGCTGCAGGTCAAACAAAATCATCACAATGAGCTGGTAAGAAAGAAAAAATCCACATTGATTGTAATTATTAGTGATTAGTGCAGCTTTAGCATTTTAATTTACACTTAAGTTACTCATAAGCATCATTAGTTGATTATGATGGGGTTGTTTTTTTGTGGGGGGGGCATTTATGAGTGTGTGACAAGCTGTGAACACACAGATTATCACCTTCAATAGTGCACGTTGCTGGATTACACATTAAAACGAGAAACACAAGCATTCATTAGGAGCTGCATTTCTGTGCTTCCGATGAATTCCAGTCCCGTATCGTTCACACGCTCCTCAGAAATACGTGGCTGGTCTCTGTAGCTGCTAAATGCTGCATTATTTTTAGCAGCTTGTCGCTAGCGTTGTGTTTGTAGGTTGATCTTTTTGTTGCTGCTGTTGTTGTTGTTGTTGCTGAAAACAGCTGCTAATTGGAAGCTGCCTGAAAGAGGTGCAGGTGACACCTACAGATACAGTAATTATTTGATCCATTGTTTCCGTGAAAGTGGTGAGTAGTGCAGCTTTAACCTCTCCCACAGTTCTCTCCTCTCTTATATGTTTCTGTCTCTTTTTATGTATATAAAAAGAAAAACCTGAGTTTGTTCTGTAAATGTTTGCTCCAACACATACAGTATGGTAAGGCGTGCTGTGGTTTGCGTTTCTCCACAAACTTTGCATCCTGATGTCATCCAGGTTTTTATATCGGTTTAATTGGATTCAGTTGAGTTTTATTCGCATGGAGCCTCCTCTGTCAGTCACTAAGTCGTCTCACCACACTTCACAAAGTAATGTCAGGACCTTACAGCATCATGTTACAGAGAGAAACCCGACAAATCCAAAGATTCCCTTCGAACGGCACGTTGGTCACAGCGGAAAGAAAAATCTGCCTTTTAAAAGGAAGAAAGCTCCGACAGAACCAGGCTCAGGGAGGGCAGCCATCTGCTTCGACCGGTTGGGGTGAAAGAAAAAGGGGAGAGAGAACAGGATCACAAAGCGCCGAGGAGACTGGTGGGGTCAGTGAGCAGAAATATGCAAGTCTGGAGCCACAGATACCTGCAGAGAGGATGAAACATAAACTACAAGACAGAGAAGATAAAAAAAAAAGTTAACAACATACGACAGTAGATGAGAAGCGCCCAGTCTGGATTTACAGCAGCATCACTGAGGGATGGTTGAGGATGATGTGATGATACAGGGAGTTAATAAAGGAGAAATATAATCTCTCTCTGTCAAAACTCTGGCAGCATGTGGGATCAGCTGGAGGTTTTTCAGAGTTATTGGGACATCCTCATAATAAGGAATTACAACAGTCCGATCTAGAAGTGACAAAAGCATGGACTAGTTTGTCAGCATCACTCTGAGACAGGATTTTTCTCATTTGGACCACATTGCGCAGGTGAAATAAGTTGCATTTGCTAGTTAAAGGGCAAATTGTGGTTTTTGAATTCGATGTGTAAGTCAACCAAAGCTCTGTTATGTGTGTAGTGCACATTTCTACCAAATGTTAAGATGTTGAAGCGCCTGTTATCTGGAGGTGAATAAGACACAATAAAGTATCTGCACTATGTAATGCTTTTTTTTAACCTTAGTGGTACTCAAAGTGCTTTCCAATGTTTCCCATTCACTCACCAATAGTGGAGGAACCATCACGTCCATAGCCGAGCAGGCAGAGGTTTACCAGCTAAACAGGTTCATTTATGTGTTTTCTGGACGGAGATAAGAATTGACTTCAAGGCGGGCAGAGGCAAAAACAAAAGAAACAATCTGAACTACAAATATAATCTAACAAAGTCAAAGAAAACCAAATTACAGCCACTTACCTCCCTAAACAGAGACATACACATGAGAAATTGAGATCAGAAAGAACACCTCAGCCCTACAAACTCCTGGACAACAAAAAAACATCACTCACAGCCGTAGGCCGGTGGACCAATCGGCTCATTCTGCATCACACACCTGACATGTTAACACAATAGAATACGACTACGATGGTAACAACACCGCGTTAAGAAAGTGAGGTAGATATCACACCTGCTAAACGTCTGCATGTTAACACCGTCACTGTCAGCATGTTAACGCGCTCATCAGCCTCACACACTGCTGCACACTTAAAGTTTCAGTTTATGGATAATATATTTTTAAAGAACATGTCCAAATATTTAATATAAATTATATTCCCCATTAGTGTTCTTTAATAGTAGTCTTTACTTTTCTTTGCAATCTGTTAAGGAAAATATTAATTTTTAGAAAACAGCTGCAATTACAGGTCATGCCGTCCTATTTAACCCTTTAAGCCCTGAGCTAGTTTTCAGGCCTCTGCTCGAAAAATTACACACCCATAATAAAAACAGTTTATATCTGCAAACACAAAGTCTGTTTGAATAATTCTTGTGTCATAATAAAAGGAACACTTGCAAGATTTGTTCAGATGTGTAAACATCAGTATTTATGTTACTGGTTAAAAGTAAATGAAGATGGCACACATATATGAAAAATTTCAGGTTTGCCTAAAAAAAACAAAAAACACTTTCAGGATAATTATCTCTTTGTAATGATCCAGCTGCAGCTCTAAACCTCTCCCAGATCAGAGCACTATATGTGAACATTCTCTCTGCAAAGGTCGACTCTGATAAAGTGAAGCAGAACAACATTAGAGAGTTTTTAGTCCAGACAGTTCAGGCGAGGTGACATTCTGGCACACATTGGCACATTTTTGCACACTTGCGACCATCTGAATGTTCTTGACAGCACTTTTAACCAATCAGAATCAGCAGAACGCTATCTTGAAGACGAGCCGCTTGCTGAGCGAGTGCTGACTACTTAGCTCCCCTCGGCTAGCAACGCCTCCAAAAGACGCCTGAAATGATTTCAGTGTAACGCAGGAAGTAGTACTAACTGGTTCCGATGTGGACTGACCAATATAATAAACTTTTCACCGCAAAACAGCTAAGGTAAGAGAAATCTTACAACTACAGTTTGATGAAGCGGTTTCGGTTTTTGCTGTTCTTTGGGTTATAATCTGTGGACTGTCTGCTTTCGTTTGAGGGGTTGTTTGTGTGTTTTGCATAAAGTACTAGCACTCGAGCCAGAAATGTGGCGACTGGGTTGACCTGGTGGCGCTATATCGATTTCCATATTTGATAATTCATTTAGTTGGTGTTTGAGTTGTGTTTGAGGCATGTAGAAATGGCGTATATATTCTTGTAGCCCAGGTTCTGCTATTTAATTTGATGTGCAGCATCACTATATTCTTTCATGATGAGTGCATTTGTTTCACACCATTTCTTTGTGTGAAGCCTCTCGGGCTTAAATGGTTAAATCACTTGAAAAGCACACTTTAATACTTACATGTAAATAATAATTCAGATTGCCTTTGCATATTCATTATTTCTGAGCCACTATTTAATTGTGGACTTAAACTGCTACAGTGGTACTTAAGAAAGTGGATGTGAGGTAAAGAAAGACCAACTCTGTCAGTCATCCTCTCATACGGCACTGTAAAGGGGTAAACAAGCGGGTTTTTGGAACTACAAATGAATCTACATGCCGAGGTTGTTTTTTGTTGTTGTTGTATATTTACAGTGCCTTTCTTTTTTTAAAGCTGTCCAGAATTATAATGTCAGCCACAAGTGTGATTTTCGGAACAGTTTTACAGTCTTAGACATTGAAAAGAGGGAACGATACATAGAATCATCATTGAAACTGAAATATCCCCGAGCGCTGTTCATAGAAGGGAATATCAAACAGCTCAGGAGAAGCCTTCTCTTTTCCATCCATCCATGTTTTTTTTTCTCAAGGAATGAACATGTTTCATGTCTGGGGGGCAATTACAAATGGCAAAGAAAAGCTTTCATCTAAAAAAAAGTATAAGTACCGTACATGCAAAAAATGAAAGACACAGTCATTTGAAATCTGGAATAAGACACAATTTTTGACGGGGTATTAATTTGCAAAATGTCAAGTATAATAGCAGGATGTAGCACTGCATAGAATCCAGAATGAGCTGAATATTTTAGCATTTGTAATCCATGAAGTAGGGAAATGAATTTACCTTAAATCAATTTAGGAATTTGGTGAAAAATCTGTACAGTAACCTGTGCAAAGGTTTCGTTATCTCCTGTCACAGCAAACCTCCATTATCCCTTGTTAACCACAGGAAAGAAAGAAAAAAAAAAAGATGGAAGAGCTGGGGGAAAAAGGGTAATTGGCTCAGACTCTCTCTACCAGCAAGCGTTGCAGCGGTGAGCTGGAACTGGGAAACATCTTTGTCAGCACAGGGATGAGGGCAGCTTATTAC
Source organism: Stegastes partitus (assembly GCF_000690725.1). Lineage (NCBI taxonomy): Eukaryota > Metazoa > Chordata > Actinopteri > Pomacentridae > Stegastes > Stegastes partitus. The sequence continues at coordinate 158,136 of NW_007579150.1, forward strand.
ACGGGGAGCAGCGGTGAGTGGCAGGTACAAAGGAGGAAATTCCATGGAATGATAATTATCTTTGAAAGTAGAAATGCTCGAAACAAGTGCTGCGGTTCAGGTGTAATGGTGGCTTGCTTGACGTTTAGATGTGGCGTGTTGTCAATGACAGGAGTGAGAAATTGCGTCCCTCTTACACCTATGAGGTGATCTGAAACTGGAAATGACACCTGAAGGGCAAGTCGCTGTTGAAATGTACAGTATAATCATAAATGCACTGAAGGTTTCGGCACAGCTCGTTGCATTACTTCATACTTTAATGTGTTGATATTCATGTTCATTTTTAATCAAACAGGGCTGACATGTCTCTAAGCTGGGAAGACAAAGTGAAATTAACTTTAGCCAGTATGAAATTGTAATTACCTGTAAAAGGAAGTTAAGAAAATCCAAATTTCAATGAAACAAAACAACTGTCCTTTTGTTTGTTTGTTTGATTGATTTTGTTTAGATTCTCAACCTTTAATTACTGATCACATTAGAAAAATCTTTTTTTCTTCTTTTTTTTTAAATGACAAACAAGAGATAAGAATTTTTAAAAATAAAAATTTGTATATAAATACGGGGTCAAAAATTAAAAGTCAAAAATGAATATTCCAGTCAGTGTTTTACCCAATATGGATGGAAACTGTTCAAAGGTAGATTTTTAAAAAAAGTTTAAACTAAACTTATAAACACAATGTAAAATAATAAAATAAAACAAAATAAAATAAAAGTTTTATGTCAAACAATATGTCAAATACTTCTATGTATTGTGTTAATAATAATAATAATAAGTATTATTTAATTTAATTTATGTATTTTACCATTTTTTCTGTCATTGGAAGTTTTCTTTAACTTTTTTTCGCCCCAAACAACAACAGAACAACAAAACATTTCATTTCAAACACAATTTTTTTTTTTAAAGTGTTACGTTTTGCTTACAGTTACATTTTATTTTGTCAAATGATCAAATGGCTAAAAACAACAACACAAAGTACTGGGAAAAATAGGAAGAAACAAACACCAAAGCTGGAAAACAAAAGAAAATGTACACATTTGATAGATATACAGCATGTACATCACACAAATTGAAAATAATAAATGATGCATAACTGCAGTCAGCAGGCAAAACATGCAGCTTTAAATCCTCTGTTGATGTTGTTGACGAGGTCTTGATATGTGGCATCTTTCAAGCTTCTTATTTTTTTAAAAACCCTACAGACAGAATAAAAAATAAGCCTGAAGTTCAACATAAAACAAAGTTTTGCTTGGAAGAAATGTGAATGTGATGTTTGCCCACAAGACACTACAAGGATGTAACTTCACTATGATTAGATGGTACGTTCCGGAGGAAGAGCAGACTTTCTGTAACAAGGGCAAAGACTTTATGTCCCAGATTAATGAGGAAATCAGTGTTCAAAAGCAGTTCAAACATTCGTGCTAATGCTGCTTTCCAGTGATACTGACTGAATGCAAACTGGAACACTTCTTCCTAAAGATCTTCGCTGATCCATCCCAACGTGGAGAATACGCCGTTCTCTGCCTGGAGACAAACGCAGCACCACAATGAGGAGAATAACAACACTACAATGATTTCTTTACAGACTTTACAGGAGTTCTTCTCAATCTACATTAAAAGTTATAGCATGGAACTCAGAGCATCATGCTGACTAATACCTCATATATACCCTTAAAATAAAATACTAACATATACAGCATAAGCAATTCAGAACCTCATGTGAACAAAGAACCAGTGTGACTGAATGAAGCGAGCACACAAAGCACCACAGTCTCAGTGTGGGGGCAGCCTGCAGGCCTGCACACCTGTTCACTGTGACACCCTAATGACACCCACCTACTGCCCCCCGGGCAATGTGTTGGTACGGTGACACCTCTGATTTAAATTCCCACCAGGTTCAGTACAACCAGCAATCCCGTGCTAAAGCAATTTGTACTTTGTGATTAAACATTCTTTTATATGAGATTTTGACACAAGACATGACTGTAAAATTAGCTCTTGTTGCAGGAACCGCTTTGGTGCACATTCCCAATTAATCTTATTTGCAGTTAATCAGAGCAGCCGTTGCCATGCAGCAGTCAACCTGAGGCTTTGAGGGGCATTTGGAGTCGGAGGTCCCAGGGCAGTCCTGCTGCTTGGCCTAGCTTTGTTAGCTAATTGTAGATGTATATGGAATCTTTGTTCGATTTAAAATGCAAAACGTACGTCCTAACCCGTACACAGAAGCCTCAGTAAAACAGGAACAGAAGGCAAGAATATTAAATATACCAAAGACATTTTTTAGCCTCTAAGGAAGATGAAAATAGAGATGAAGCTATTTCTGCAGGACATTTCTGATCACCAGCTGTGTTCTGATAAACTACCAAGATTTCGACAGCCTCTGGTGCCAGAAAGACTAAAAAGCTGCGTATTCCAATATTCTGTCTTTGTCTTTCTGTCCTTCATACAGAATAAGCAACTAAACAAACAGCATCTTTGAGAATAAAATCTATAAAATAAAATCTTTGAGCATGTCCCTCTTGGCACTTTGTCCCACAGCAGAGCAATTGTGAGTTTCTCCGGCGGCTGTCAGGAGGCCCGTCTGGCTATTAGGGCTGGACGAGCAGTTTCTGCTCTCCATTAGAACTGTCAGCTCCGCTGAATGACTCTCTTTAATCACTTCAAATATCATTTCACAGAAGGAATTTCAATCCCCTCCAGAGCAACAGAGAAGACAAAGGCGCATCAAGTGAGCATTTGCAGGCTGGCAGCTGGGAACGACACACACAAGGAATTGTGGCTTTTCAGGGAAAACTTGCCAGACAGTTTTGGTGTGAAACAGCTAAATGAGAAAAGATGAAAAGACTCTGAATTTATTACCGTAAAATCACGTCGAGTTTGACTGCTCCCATCAACACGGCGAAAGTATCCCTCCTTTGATTCATGATGTGCTCTTGCATGCATAACACATCCTTTGAGCCAAGATTTTGATATGACCAAGTGATCCCTCATGATGGAACAGATCAAAGACTCAATTTTCTGCTTGTCTGATGTTTCAATGTCAAAACTATTTGCTGGGAAGCTTTGTTTCACCGTTCCTGCAGGCTGACCACCCACTGTAATAACTGTCTGCCCACATCCATGCTAGCTGCAGACGAGCACTTTCTGTAAATCCTGCTATCGTCTTTGTGAAATGTGTATCATAGTCCTTCCAGTATTTACACACTTCCACGCGGCACCACCACCAACTCCGCTGTTGCATGTTCCGCTTGCGATTGCTCTAATATTGACCTCTAACCCCGACTCAGGGCAACTGTCAGGAGGTTGAGGAACTCGCTGATGCAGTAGCTTTTCTCCAGGGCCCATCAGCTCTAACATACACTTTTATTTTCATACAGCAGCAGGATGGAAAACTTGTCCAGGTCTTTTTTGAATCGTAGAGGTCAAAGGGGAGGTTTGTGTGTTGAGCAGCCAGGAAGTTATTCTTGGCTAACAGAGTGCTGAATTAAACCAGTAATCCATTATTTTTTCTTTCAACAACAATTTCGAGCAGATTTTTTTTTCCTTTTTCATTGTGAACCATGGTTTTCAATACCAAACATGAACTCTTTGACTTGCTATGAGCCTTTAATCGGCCGGCTTTTACTGCATGTTACTACCTTGCGGGTGGAAGCTTGTTTTTGCTGTAATATATTAAGTATAAATGTGAGAAGGGAGCTTCTGTCAGCTTAAAGCGAGCCTATTTAACAGTGGCCATTGTGGCCACAAGTGGCAATTAGAGGATACTGGTGGATCCCTTGAGGTCCTGTGTACTCTCTGCTGGTGTCTCTGGATCTGGAGCTTCATGTCTCTGATCTGGCCTCACCGACCTCCCAGATGTTCACAGTTCTATTGTTCGACTGTTGTCCACCTGCTGTCCTGCTGCCCACCCTCACCCTGTCAGCTTGTTGCGGAGGTATCCGATGAAGAAACCAGGGAATCAGCAGATGCACATCAGCATTTTCTTTTCATTGTCATCTTTGTGCATCATAATGCCAGCCAACACATCGTAACGCTCCTCTCTCCAAATGAGTCCCTTTGCACCTTTCCTCACCGACTTATAGACCCCGTACGGAGGAGGTAAAATAAGATGTAAAACCCCCGACACACCCACATAAATACCTAATAAATATTTACATCAAACCTGTCACCATTTAGAAACTATACACTAAACAAGTATAAACAAAGCTAAACCCTCTTTAATAAATACCCCCTAAATACTTAATTATATACAGAAATGAAAACAAACCCCTCCTCTACCCACGTCCCACATGGTGTCCAAACCCCCGGGGAAATCTTCTGCCCCGGGAGGAAGAAGACATGCAGAGGTAAGTTCATGTTACCAATTTACCACAAATGTAATATAAATGCACAGAATTTGCTTCAATAAGTTCAGACTTATCCCAAAAACACCTGCCCCTTATGTTTGCAGATGACAAGCAAGATGGCATCCCAGCTGCAAACCATGTGCTCCAAACAAAGAAGAAATATCACATCTAACTCTATAAACATTTTTAAAAACTTAAGGGTGTGTTGGTCTTTCATTTCAATTTATCATTTTATCCATTTATGTATAGTGACGGCAATCCGTCATCACACAGCCCGACCAGTGGAGGCAGATGGCTGCCTCCCCTGAGCCTGGTTCTGTCGGAGGTTTTTTTTTTCCCTCCCTGCTAAAATTGTTTTGTTTTTTTTGTTCCTTCCCACTGTTTGCTTGCTCAAAGGGAATCCAAAGGCAACTATTGGATTGTTGGGTTCTCTGTTCTATGTGAAGTGCTCTGAGATGACGTATGTTGTGAATTGGTGCTATAAAAAAAACAAAAATGAATTGAATTGAATGCTTAAATGTAGCAGAACAGAAGTAATACAAAGTATTAGCAAAGTTACATGAGAAAAATGTAATATATTAAAATATAGCACAATATACAATACCAAAGAGAGCTACATTACTCTTACCAGCAGCGTTTATAGGTGTAAAAGTCGTGCGGTAACAACTCCTGTGGACAGATGCAAAAACAGTACATGACCTTATTTTCTACATTGATGTAAGGCAGTTTTTCATTTTCCAAAACATTAAAAATGCTCAAAATGGTGTGTAACCCCCAAAAAGCCTCTGGCATGTTGGAACAAGGCAGGTAAGCAAAGTAGTTGAATCCATAACTTTGGGACAAGGATTGGCTCCCAAAAAACACAAGAGCTCATGTCTGTCACCTGTCTGATGTTCTGACCCATGACTACTCAGTAGCAGGGCTCGACCAGTATGCTTCACCCAAGGCTGACACAAATACCAATTATTAATAATCAAGGTGCACAATTTCCAACATTTGGAACAGATTTACATTTGCATTGTAACAAACTGAAATCCTGATGTATGAATTTAGAACAATGCAAACTCCAAAGTAAAACGTCCCTAAAATGTCTATTTATGTTTTCCGTGTTTGCTCAGAGGAGAGCTTATCAACAGTTATCCTTCAGTGTTACTTTGCTCAGCATTCATTACTACATCATTACATGATTACACGAGTAGTCGGTACCCATGAGTCGCACATGTCAACATCTCCAACTCATTACCATCTCGACTACACATCTACACAAGTTTGGGACTGAATCTTACACGGTGTTGCGCTCACAGTGACGAGATGTGTTCACAGACAGACAAACATATGAACACCTGCCAAAATGCTCCAAACTGCCTTTTTAACCACAGATGGTAACTCAAGGCATCGAACTAAACCGTCTCGCCACTGATCATACACTACCAACTCATGAATTAGTGCAGATTCATATAGATTTATAAGCTACTCAGTACCATTAAGGCAACACTTTGTTTTCAGTGTGTGGGGCTCATACTTGCCTCAAATGGCCCATTGCTTCGACTCTTTATGTTACTTTAATTACTCAGCCATTGCTGACATTAACCTCCAGTATAACATTAACCCTGGTCCCATCCTCACAGTCACACTGTGGGCTTCACTCAGGCTCCTGCTGCGCTTCCCAAACACCTCCAGGCCCTGCACAATAAGCTAATGTCATACCAGACGAGTAATAAAGCCAAAGAAGTCCAATCCCTGTGTATTCTAACACAAAATGGAACGCTTTATGTCGCCTGTGAATTTAAGTTTTTATCAACGGGGAAAGAATCTGCTGTTTCTATCAAGCATTAGTCGTCTGTTGAGCGCTGCTGCATTTCTCCAAATGATAACTGTCATGATGTATGACTGACAATTAACTGTCAGTGGCAGTCTGGGTTTTTCCTGTCATGAACCGGAGCTTACACTATCTATTACCTGTGTCCTCTTCAACCTTTGAGGAACAAAGGCCCATGTTTCTGTGTGAAAGGACATGGCTCCAGCATCAGGCGGCACATCCCTCTCTGTCTCTGCAGGGCCTGCTGGGACCTCTTAGGTGACAGCGTCACTCGAGCTGAGGTTGAGGGCTTCCTCCAGCCGGCTGCTTGGCTGCCTGCCTGCCCCTCTTCCTCCTTGCTCAATGGACATTGATCCCCCAGCAGCGACACCGTGTCCCAGGGAGGGGTAAGCAGATACACCTCGTTGCCTCCAACAATCATTCTGCCCCTGTAGGGACAGGTCGTGGTAAATTAATAGTGTGCTTGCAGCGACTAGATATTGTTAATGTATTTGCTATTGATGGAGTGAGATAACATGAGTAGCTTCAGCCTTACTTAACACAAAACATAAATCCTCCAAGGCCATTGAGGAGGATCGGCATAGGCAGTGAGTTATTTCAGGCTTTTAGCAAAGTACAGTGCAGACACATTCATTTAATTCATGAGAGTAATACTACAGCACTGTTAGAAGTTTTACTTATTGATCGTCATGTGATTTATGCCACACAACCAGAAGTTAACTATTAAGTGAATACCGTACTGTTTTAGAAGATGCGCTTTCATTTTCTGCTTTCTTGACGGCTGACTGGTAAAGTGGCCACTACCACTTTGTGAAGAGGAGTGTGGAGGAGGAATGACAAGAAATGCAGAGTGATGAAAATAACCTACTAGACCTTGTAATTCTCTCCTCAAAATCATGACACTTCTCTGTTTTATTGAATAGATAAAAATGCACGAGGACCTAAATGAATACATGCTCATGTTTTAAAGTGGAACCTTGGCCGTGTGACTGATTGCTTTATTTGCTGTCGACATGATGGCATCGCTGCCCCTTTATCAGACTCTGTTAGGTAAACACCTGTTACCACCACCTGACACTTATAAGGCGCAGTTTGATATCAGCGGTAGAAATATCCCAATCACTCGTTGCATTGAAGGTGCACTTTACCTAAAACTGATGGCATAATCCACTTGATCCCTCTAAGAGCTGTCACACTGCTACATATACACTGTCTAAGCCCACTTTGAACTTTTGGATTTGACAGGCTTTGCTGTGCTGTAACATGACTTATGAGACTGATCTACTTTAAACTTGCTCTCACATGAAAGAAAAACAGACCACAGAGTGGATCCATGACTTAGCAAGTTTTCCCTACAGCAACATAAATACGGTGCCTTTAGAAAGTCATTAAACCATTTGACAGTCTGTTGTCTTTTTTTTTGTTTTTCTTGTCTTACTGCTAGAAAGAAACCCCTTTGAAAAATCCCTTTCCCACCTTTAGCTACACCCTTTTTCTTAGAAATTTCAAGTAACAAAACAAGGCAGAATAACAGATCAGTCCCCTGATTTAATACCTTCTAGAGCCACTTTTTTGCACTAATTACAGCCATCAGTCTGTTTGCTTGTCTCTACCTGTGCACTTTCAGTCAGTTTGGCCAGGTTAATGGTGATAACTGATGCAGGGCTGTTTCAAGTCTACCTGCAGATTTTCAACTGGCTATCAGCCAGGGCTCTGACTCGGCCACTCAAGGACGTTCAGCTTTCTGTTCTTAAGCCACTGCATTGTTTTCTTGGCAGGGTGTTTAGATTGCTGCTGTGCACATCCTCGGCTGCTGAGGCCTGCAGATTTTCCTCAAGAAGTTAGGCGTTCATCCAGACGAACCGCCCAGTCACTCCTGTAGACAGACATGGCTGCAACATAATGCTGCCACCACCGTGCTTTACATGGTTTGCTCGGCATGCTGTGGGTTAGGGTTTGGCTTTCACCATAGGCTCCAAGTTCAGTCTAAAAAGATCAATCTTGGTGTCATCTGACAATTAAAGCTTTACTTTTGTTTTCTGAAAAGCTCAAATGAGACACAGAGGTGTCTTTCTTGTCACCCTGCAAGCTTTGTGTAAAGTTTATGAGATGGTTGTCACATGCATAGTCCAACCTTAGCCACAAAGACTCCAAAGGGAAATTTCACCACTCAGCAGCCATCTTAGTAACACCCCCATGCTGTTATTTCAGGCTAACAAGATCAGATCCCGACTTAAATGAATGCGTAGAGAGTCATTACTGTAATTTCAGTGGTCATAACGGACATAAAAACTGCATGTATAAAACCACCAGTCAAATCTCATTTTAAAAAATGCTTAAAAAAATGTGCCCCAAGTTAAGTTTCAAAAAGCATTTTTCCACCGAGGTTATACTCCTACGAGGCATGCACATGGCTTCACAACAACATGCAGGCATCAGTGCAACGACACAGTTAGCTTGATGTTGTAAAGCTTGACTATCACAAAGCAAACAAAGGCCTTTGTTTGGGGGTAGGAACAGTTATGTGTCATACATTTGCCAGCTGTAACATTACAAAATTCTATTCTGAATTCTTCAAGGGGTGAGTCTCTCCCATATATCGTCTCTACCTTTGGCCTCTTTTTCAATTTCCTTACCAACATGTGCTTGGGTTGGCCATCTGCTCTGTACGGACGGCGTTATACACTTTCAGTTTCTTCATAAAGCTGTGACTGGAACTCTGGAAGTTTTCCCTTAATGTTGTTTTTTTAACAGTGAATTATGGTCAATTTAATTTGGCTTTTGGGATCAGAATAAGACAACAACAACAAAAATACTTTCATGTCAAAGTAAACACAGCTTTTTTTTTTAATTAATTAATTTATTTTTAAATATTACTTTTGGGCATCTTTTGCCTTTATTTAACAAGATAGTGAAGAGAGACGGGGAAACGTGGGGAGAAGAGTGGGGGAAGGACATGCAGTAAATATGCTGCTCCGTCGGGGACTATCGCCTTTATACATGGGTTGCCGTCTTTATCCGGTTGAGCTACCGGGGCGCCCTGTAAACACACATTTTTACAAGGTCAATGTCAATTAATAAAAATACAAAGTATAAAATAAATGATTGCATAAATATTCACCCCCTTATATAAACACAGGCACAGCCATTCGGTGCTAGAAGTCACACAGTTAATGACATGGAGATCATCTGAGTGCAGTCACATGATTGTGGTGTGCAGCCACCTGTATTTATAAAAGTCCAGTCACTGGTGAATAGCACCTAACTTAAGACAAACGAACACTTCTAGCAACTCTGTCAAAAAGGTTATTGAAAGCATTATTCAGAGGATGGACACAAGCAAATTTCCAAGTCCCTGAATATCCCGTGGAGTACAGTTCAATCTGTCATGGAAACATGCAGGCGCCATAACACATGCGTAAATCAGCCGAGAGCCCACCATCCTCAAAAGTGACAGCGGCTGAGATGAGACTGTACATGCAACAACCATTGCCAGGTTGTTCACCTGTCAAAGCCAGTGTTTTGAAAAATACCCAAAAAGCTTTATATTAATCTCAACTAGAGTTCACCAGAAGGCATGTGGGAGACTCCAGAAGCAGCTGGAAGAAGGTTCTTTGGTCTGTGGAGACAAAAATTTTGGCCATCTGACTAGATGCTATATTTCACAAACAGTAATCATCACAAATGAACCATGCTCACCATGAAGCACGGTGGTGGCAGCATCACGATGTGGGGATGCTTCTGTGCAGCAGACCCTGCAAGGCTCGTAAAGGCAGAGGGTAAAATGGATGCAGCAAAGTATAGGACATTTCTGGACAACCTGATGCAGTCTGCAGGAGAATTGCGACTTGGGAAAAGATTTGTTTTCCAGCAATACAATGACCTGTAGCCCAAGCAACACAGAAATTGTTCAAGCACAGCAAGGTGAATGTTCTCGAACGGTGGAGTCAAAACCCAGACCTCAATCCAAATGAGAATTTGCAGCTGGACTTGAAAAGAGCTGTCTGTTCACAATCCCCATGCAACCTGACAGAGCTTGATCAGCAGCAAAGAAGAATAGGCTAAAATTGCAGTGTCCAGATTGCAGAAGGCTGATTGAGACCCATCGAGGCCGGCTCAGTGCTGCGTCTAAAGGTGCGTCTACTAAATACTGACTTGAAAGTGGAAGGAATTTTATGTACATTTAATATTTGTTTTTATTTTGACATAAGAGTGTCTTTTTGTAAATTCCTGTCAAAAAGCCCAAAATATATTGACCATGATTCAATGCTGAAAAATAGAAAAAGGGTGAATACTTTTTATGACCACTGTAGTTGAATCCACAAGGAATTTGGTTTTAGACTGTATGTAAAAAAAAAATAGTCACAGTGAACGTGACGAGGTTTGGAATTTGTCACTTTACTCTTTTGAAACCAGACATAACAAGCGAGAAGTGAAACTCACTGGAGAACTTAACGCATAATGATAAAGTAGCAATTTGTCAAACACAATGTAGCCCATCGTCAAACACAACCTGCTTCATCATCTATTTTTACTTTAAACAAAATCACAAGTTACATTGCTGTGTTCAAAAAAGTCTTGTGAATCCTAAAAAAACGTTTAATGGTTTAACAGACAAAAGAGGAAGCAGGATCATTTTCATTCAGTCAGATTCTATTTGCAACTGGATGAGTCGCCCCCTGCTGACTGTTGGACAAAATGCAGGTTTGAGTAACTTCTGCACTGGCCATCTTTTACATTCATTCTATACATTGTGCTCAGACATAATCAAACCAATACGACTGCTATCAGGTCTTGGAGGCCTGGTGAGTTATCAGGAACGTCATTGTTTGTGTCTGAGTGAGTTTACGATGCTTTTACGCCAATAACTGCATTTTATTTGCAGTATGCAGTCATATGTTGACTTTAGATGTCAGCCATCATTGTAAGACTGTAAGAACTTTACTTGCACTGTGCAGCACAGACGGTTCTGATATGTGATTGGAAGGCAGCGCTGTCTGATTTGAGTATTAAACGTTATGAAAAATACTTTATTTATCCCAGACGGGAAATTCAATCTTGTAAAAGCTCACTTTCTCTCTCTCTCTTTAAAAAAAATAAAAATAAATCAATATAACATATATTCCACACAACAACAACAATAATCATTCACTCAGTCAACCATCAGTCAGTCAGATTTGTTTTTTAAGGTGATGACTGTTGGCAGGAAGGAATTCTGTGTTATTATCATTAAATGAAAAAAAACACAAGGCCGTTTGGTGGCTCTGGTTTCATTTGACAAGAACACAGTGAAGAAGCTCTGCTTTTACAGCATGTTGCTTCAGTAGGACTAAGATAGAGTCCAGACCACTTTCAAGTTTTCACCATTTCCCAGCAATATGTGTTGTGCATATTTTAGGACAAGAGGGCTACGCAGACTAACAAGTGAAGCAATTTGTGCTTCATTAGCCTTCCAAAATATTGAATTGTAGGCTTCATTAAGCTGATGACTTATTAAAGTGTTACTGTGGTAAGAGCGTGTTGATTCTGTGGTATTTGTGTATAATGCTTCTTATAAATAAAATTAAATCTCCCAACACTTGTGCGTGCCTCACGAGGGAAACATAAACAAGATCAACACTATTGAACTATCTGATTCAGAAGTGAAATGATCACAAACTGCAAGTAATCTAACTATCAGGCAAACTGCAGATATCTGGTAATAGTAGCCGCGGGCTCGTCGGTCATTAGTGAGCCGTGTGACACATGGACAGATCTGACCTCTTCAAACCCTAAAGCAGCGTCTCCAACGCATGCACCGCTTGAGCGTGTCGACGAAGCATCAGTGGCGGCAAGTACACTGTAAAAACTGCAGCGTATATTCTTCAGTACACACCCCTGCTTCTGTGGACTCTGCACTTCTGTGGTACATGGTCTGACCAGTGCCTTTTAACCATAGCTGGGTTTACAATGTGTTCTTCATTCACCGACTCAGAGCTGCTGTGCAACATGCCTTCCTGCCACCTGGAACAACTTGAGGGTCTTTTCAAGCAGCAACTGTGGCTCGAAGTCGACAGAACCCAAAAATGTCTTCTTTTTTTACTAATGTATTTCCATAAATCATAAAATAGACTACATGAAAGTTTCTAAAGCGAGGTTTTTCACACTTCTCTGCACATCAGCTTCAGAGAGATATTTCTTGAGAGATCCAGAGAGATATTACATGCTGAGTATCTTCCAGCAACTGTTTTTGAGTTTTATTTTGCTCCTTTAACTTGTTTCCGTATTTGTCTCCTCTGTGCTCTGTGTTATCATTTTATTTCATTTATTAGGAAATAATGCAAATGGTTTCATTCTTGGTGAATTTGTGGAGAGAGAATAAAGTGATTTTGATTAAATATCACAATTTTAAGCTTATACTTGTTGGACTTTGCCAAAGGAATTATATTACACATATGATGAGTTCAATGACCTTCTGAAATTTCAAAAGTCAATGATTCTTTTCATTTCTACCTTTTGGCTCTGATAAATAATTAATTAGTAATTCAGGATTTTTTGGTATTTTTCTATACAGAAAACATGCCTGATGAACCCACCTGTGGGATTTAGGGGTTCAAAAGGTTAATAAAGAAGCAGGTTTTATACTTATCGATTTAGCAGAAATAATGCCAACTGAATGTCAGTTTGAACCCTCTCCGGTCTCTCAGCTCTCTCCAGCGAATGCACGTCTGAGGTTCATTCTTGTTTGTTTTACCTCAGATTCTGTCATTCTCCCTCTTCACCTGCTTTACCTCCTCTGGCTACAGAAAGAAAATATCAAAAGGTTTCAGCATCATCATGTTCTCAGCTGCATGCTAATACGCAGAAACACAAATGCATCACCGCTGTATTTTTTATTGTTGATGATCTACAGATACTTTGACTGAGTATCAACTTTCAACCGGTAAGAGCAAATGCAGCAGGGAGCCAAACAAATAATGTCGATCAGCTCATTACAATGCGTGTCTGGAGGCCAAATTGTTGACTGACTGAATGGGTCAAAGTGCCTCAGAAACAGTGAGGGTGTTTGTAGGATCTGTAGTGGTGAGAAGTCCAAACCATGAGCTAGTGATGGGCGGTTGGGAGATGTACTGGACCACATCTGATGTGGCTCTAACTTGCCGTTTGCAGGATCTATTGGTAACATCTTGGTGTCAGATACCACGGGACATGGACTTTCTCTCTAGTCCCCTTGACTCCTGCAAACTATCTCCTTGTCTGTCAGTCAGCGAGGCGTCCTCTAAACACCTTCGGTCTCAGTAGGCAATAGGCTGACAGAGGCGGTTACATTAATGTGAATGGAGCAACACATCTTTAGCTACAACAGCTTCCTCTATTTCTCCAGCTTACCATCCTCTCAAAGGGATTTCATTTCTTTATTTGGGTTTCAGTTCTGGGGTGACATGCTGGTTAGCACCACCAGTAAGGAGGTTCTGGGTCTGAACCTGCTAATTGGCCTTTCTGTGTGACGTTTGCATGCTCTCTCTGTGCCGGCGTGGCCTCTCTTCCTTTAAAAACTGTGACTGTGAGTATGCAGGGTTGTTTATCTCTTTGTGTTTGCCCTGCAGTGGATGAGCAAATTCTCCCGGGTGTAACCCACCTCTGGCCCAATCTCAGCTGCACAATAGCTTTTATAGTGAACAAAAACTCAGGAATTCCTTTTCATTGGACAGCATACGTAGCTTTGGAAGTTTAACCCTGTGATCACTTTTTCTTTCCAAGAAACGCTGAGTCCAACTTTTGACAGATAACGAGCTTTCTAGGGATAAAACCAGATCTCTTAAGGTGGACCTCGAGCCTTAAACACGGACTCCTTTGCCTAGGGTCTTATGCAACCTGCACACAAACATGCTGAGCTGGCTGAAAGTCACTCCACGCATAGAATGAGCAAATAGGTAATTTAACATATATATAAAAGATAATCTAACAAGCATACAAGGCGGTTTTCACACTGACCATTGTAATGAATTAAAAGTGCAGCAACAATATTGTAAATGCTGATATGCAAGCCTTGGTTGTTGCACTATTGGACAGCTTGTTAGAGCGAGCACTGCCTGCTGTACTGGGCACTATTATGCATGCAGTTATTTACTTTCTGACTTAAAATGAAATGTACGTTTTTTGTGTGTGTGCACACTCATATTAGGCTCAGTGCGACTTGCATAAAGCCGTTGCAAACAATTGAAGCTTTCATCAAAATGACTATTTTGTAAAAATGGATCTGTGGATTTAATTTGTCTTTATGCTCCTCAACACAGTACAAGCCTGACTTTATATACCAGATATACTGTTGAGCACTAAGTTGTCCAAAAGAAAAAGAAAAACAAAAAAAAAGTCAGATTGTAGCATCAGAGTAAAATAACACAAAAACATAAAACCATTTATATTTTGTCAGTGAGGTGGAGCATGGTGAGCAGGTACATATTGGCCCAAACATATATTTTTTAAGCCCTGAAAGCCTCAGTAATTTCCAGCCTCCCCCAGTAAAACTACCCAGACACACATTTCACAGGAACTTTGAAATTACTGAGAGCCTGTATTGATTTTTGTATTTATCACCTCGCAAAAACACTGACTTTTAAAACCATATAGGCACATTTGTTGTTGAAATAAGTCCTCGTGCTTTGTTTTGATTAGTAGATCTGCCACACTGTCAAGGTAGCATTAGTGAGCAACAAGCTTTACTAATGAAATGCACTGATTGTGTTGACGAATGAGTTTCATACCTACAGAATACACCAGAGAGCAAACATGTCAAGTTGGTATTCTTTTTTTTTCTACTGTAGGGCAATGAAAATAGATATGATTTACATTTTTGGTTACTTTCTATTTATAAATTGTTATATTTCTTGAACTTTGTTTAAATTTAATCCTTGTTTCTTTCTGCTATGCTGTGTTTTAGGGGCCACCTGGTTTTTAAAAATAAAATTACATTATTTTGCTAATACCTTACATTGTTAATCAAAAAAAAACACATCTGTTTACTTTATTTTGTAAAAACAAAGAAAGTCTACGATGTGCATCAGCTCAGTTTTTGGTAAAACTTTCCATACAAGAAAGCAACAGAAGCACTTCCAACACGAATTTGAAGTTTTTCATTCAAAGACAGTATCTGGTTGAATTACTCCACAGAGCTTAACATGTTTAGGATATCTGCCGGAGAGCTCATGACAACATTCCTCTTTAGCAGCACTGTTGCTTATGAATCTGTTCACATCTCGCAAAAGCCTTTACAAGGAGAGACTGTTCCACTCCACTGCACAGAGAAAATCAGTCTCTCTCATAATAGCTCTGGGCAATTTCAGACCACACAGAATGACAAGGGAATCAATTTTCCTGGTTAGGTTATAGATGGATTTTCTTCGCCTGCTCTTTTCATAAGAAATAACTGAGATATGTAATATGAATTATTAAGAAATCTTCTGCAGTGTTACATACTGAATTCAACATAATGAATATTGTTATTGTTGTACATTCGGAAAGATTTTTTTTAGAAATCTGCATCTTGCTTTACATTTTTGACCAAAGATCGGGTATTTAGAGGAGTCTGGCGAAACGCACATGTGCTCTGAATATTAAATAGTGAATAAATATCCTGTAATCTATCACAAGAGTTCACAGTTAACTTAGTTCCACTGGATAATAAAGAGGTGGTGACAGCGTGGATTCAGGCTGACCTCATGTGGAGGAAAATGTACAAAGCAGTTTCCAACATAGTCTTTAACAGAAGAGGCTTTGCTTCTGATTCTGACTATTTCACAAGTTAAATTTATTGTAACCCCTCCAGCTGCACTTGGTAAATATGTCATTAATACAGGAATTTAACAGTGGCATGCTTAATAGTGGATAAAGTGTAGAATATGGCCCCTATTGAACATGCTGTCCACAGTGCATGCAGGTACAAAGACACGCAAAGGTAAAGA
>NW_007579150.1:176239-181754 GCF_000690725.1 Stegastes partitus
TTTTGTGAGTTTTAAACCCAGTTTGCTTTGCACATTTTTAGTTGTTGCATGTCCTATTACGGGGCTAACGGATGGATTTTAGTATTACAACTACAGCACTTTGGTTAAAACTTACTGTGCTGTTAAACTTACTGAACACATACATTTGAGTTCTTGTGCTGCACAGCAAGTGTGATTCTAACAGTTTTAATACATTTTTGATGTTGGCTTTTGAATGCCATGTGAAATACAGTTGTTTCACGTGTTCTATTTCTACTAGAACATTACTAAAGTGCAGGCTCTCAATATGTTTTTTTTTCTTTTTCTTTTTACCTCTGCTCACAGCTAACTGTGTGTTTGGCTTTGAGCATTTCTCTCCGCATATAAGCCCACTGCGTTCACAGGAAGATGCTCTTTTCTGACAGCGTAAATGTCAGGTGTATAATGTAAATGCAATTATTCCCTGTGTGTCCGGGCTCGCGGTAGGAGGGACTCTGTTGCCATGACAATGACGTCAATGTTGGTGTCGAGTAACCAAAGGTCAAAATAAAGACAAGTGAATGAAAACGGAAGGAAACTTAACAGGCTGCCCAGAATAGGACACAACAGGAGCAAACCAACTCGAACGTAAAACCTACTCGTTTGCAGCGGCTGTTGACGCAGTGTTGTGTGGGAACAACCGTTTTTATCCGCCGGTAAGGAGACGTCAGACAGCAGAAGGTTAGGGTCACAGACAAGCTAACAGCAGCTAGCTGTGCCAGCGAGCTAGCTGTAGCCTAGGTCGTTGGCTAACAGGAGCTAGTGCTAACACCTACCACATTATATTGTTTGCTTTGGCAGGCTGCCTGACAAGACAAAGTTACTTTTAGCGGTTCGCCTGCGATACCGATTACCGTACGGCAGTTGACGCTTGTTACTGAAGGCTATCCTGCTAGTTAAGTTAGCTTTTTCTGTGTTGCAGTGAGTCAGATAGGACACAGTAGCTGGCCTTGCAAAAGTGTGTTTCCCAGCTGTGTCAGTTAACTTTACTGACAATACAGTACCGTTATACTGCATTATGCTGTCAAATAACCGAGCAGCGAAACGCTGGGCTATAGCTAATGTCATTTAACCTTTGCTGCAAGTTAATGTGACATAGCAAGCTAGCTTGGTACTCTTTCCAAAGCAGTGCAATGAGGGCACACAAACAATGTTTTTTCCTTTAGTTTTTTTACTCGTAAATTAGAGGAACACTTGGCTCATAAATCATTACACTTTATAGATGCTTGGCAGTGAACTTGCAGCTGAATACCTTTGTGTCTTGTCATTGAAAGCTGCCCTCAGCATGATTGATTAGCATGCAAGACTTGTGCAGCATATTACACATGAAGTCATGCTAACTTTTCCTCTTAAGTTTTTATTGTGATTTGTTTGCTGTTATTTTTATGGGCATACAAAAAGACATGCAGTAATAGATTTGATGCTGGATTCACTACAGATATTGATCAGTCAGATGGCCTGTTCCCATACTGTTCCCTGCTCTTTCTACATTGTGTTTCACATTATTATGTAATGATGTATTGGTAGGATTTTAGTAAAGAAAAAATCTAGTTTTTAGCTATGGATGGCAGTTTTTGCTTGTCTTTACTTCTCAGGTGACGTTAATTAAAGGAGACCTACTTAGAGCAGTTCCGCATTATCAAGCAAGTCACAGTTCTCACGCGATATAGGGAGGGGGAGACATCTCTGTGAAGGTGAAAAGCCTGACATAGTGCAATGTCCTGCAAGAGGCATGAAAACCATGGATGTTTCACGATAACTGAAGAGGGATCATCTAACAATGAAAATATACGGGAGAGACTCAGAACACAGGTGTGTTTAGTTTGCTAAAGAATTATTAAGTAAAGTTTCAGATAGGCAAATTAACTATATTCAAAGTTTACCTGTCAGAAAGCCACTATTGAGCGGGAATCAGGTATTTGAAACTGCCGGTGCCTTTAAATTCCCGAAGAACCCCTTGCAGGATCCTCCGCAGCCTGGCAGTTGTGTGTGGACCTACGTTTTCCCACCTCTTCGTGGGGTTAAACATATGTAAAGACTACTTTCCCAGCTGTTTAATCCACCAGTGAATGCAGATTACACCTGATGGTCTCGATGGACGGAGTTCTGGGTGGTTAGCGGAAGGCCGCCCTGCTTCAACAAGACTGCAACAACAGGAGGAAGTGTGGCGGAGTGGCGACCTGGACTGGATCCCTGATCAACATGGCCTCTGTAAGCCATGTGGAGCCCCTAACTGACTGTTTCTGCCACGGTATAAAAAGAAGAGTGAGAACGATGGGACTTTCACGCAGGGCCAGGCTGCACAATACACTGTTCAGGCCTTTATGGTTGTTATGAGAATAAAAGGAGAAAAATCATAGTGTGGTCACCATCATCCCCTGACCTCAACTCTATTGAGGACCTGTGGAGCATCCTTAAAAGACAGATCTACGATCGCGGGCAACAGTGTACCACAGAACAGCAGCTCTGGGAGGTGATAGAGGCGTCTTTACATGAGACAGATGCAAGAACTATATAGAGACTTATGAACTGAATGATCTGTGAAGGTGATGTCGCAGAAAGTGATCTACAAATTCCATTCACGCTGAATATTTTGTATCATTTTCAGTATTCCTAGTTAACAGTAGTAGCTAGTGGTTAGTTAGTTGTAGTGAAAATGTTCTCATTGTTGAAGGTTTTATAAAATCCTCAACAGTGCCAACTCTTTAAAGGAATTGCATCAGCATAATAATTAGAACACAGTGTAAAGTTACGCTTGTGGGTGCATTGCTGAACGCCTGCGTGATAGGGGCATCGCAGTTTAGTAAATACGGGTTCAGCATTAGTTGGCAACACTTTGTCTCTGACTGGGTACATTATCATCTGTGACTGAGGTTACAAATGCACCGGGTAGTTTGGGGCTGTAAACATCCCCGACTGGAAGCTGTCTATCCACAGAGCTTTCAGTCCGATGTTTGCGGCCGCCGACTGCCTCGCGCGCCGTACAAACTTTGGAGCTCTGCGTTTTGGTGGCTTATATCCGGCGTAACAAACAGTTGTTCTGGCTCAGTTCATGTAAACATCCTACACTCAGCTGTGATCAGTTGCAGTGGAGGCTGAGAGAAGGTTGTTTACTTGCACTGGCTGAGAGTGACACTCAGCAGAGAGCCTGCAGTCTCATCAAGGTCAAACACCACACACTCATCACGTGCAGAGGATTAGTGGATCGACGGGGGAAAAAATGCATAATAATGTTGATGTCATTGTCGTATGTGTAATGCGATAATCCGTTTGGGATTTATTCAGAGCGTTTAAACTACTTGAAGACACCACCTTTGATTCGACACTTGTACGATGCAGGATTAAGCGTCTGATATAATGCAATTAATGAAACTAATCAGACAGTTTAATGATGAAGAAAATGCAAATGTGACATGTGTGAGCCATGTGTGTCACCTTGTTTCCTCGGTGTTGCACAGGGGTGTGATGCTGTTATGTTTTTCTGCCCGAGGCAAAACAAAAGAGACGGTCTCGTACAGTGAGCCTTGCCAAAGTGAGTGTTTAGCTGTCGGTGTTTGGTGTTGATGCTGGCATGAAAACTGCAACTTAAAGATGTCATGTGATCACTGCCATGATATTTCTTTTTGTCTCGTAGAAGGTGTGCTGGATAAACCGCATTCCTGGGAATAGGAAACAAGTGGTTGAACATAAAGTCATTGTGTGGTAGGTGGACGATGCAAAATCTAATTTTATATAACTTCAACGCTGCCTTTGGTGAATAGCTCTACTAGGTTGGGAAGACGTTAAAAGGTTTGAGGCAGAGAATAAGCTGCGTCTCGGCTCCATCAGATTTCTCGTTCCTGCTTTCATGTTGACCTCTTAAATAGACTTCTATAAATAGAGGCTCTGGTTTAGTGCCTGTCAGAGCAGTCTAATTTCTGGATTCATCCATTAATCAGCAGGAGAAGGTAGGAGTGTGAGTAGAGGAGATGATTATTTTTGTATCCTGGTGTTACTCCAGTGTTTTTCTTAAGTGTGAAGTTAGTTTCTGGAGTTATTGTGCTGCTAATATCTGTAAACGTAGGTATGCAACTTTTAAAAAAGTGTGTTAATTCATTGGCTTTTGTTTGTTTGTTTGTGTAAAATATTTGAATGTGTTGCCTGTTTAACCTGTTGGAATCAATAAAAGTGACACTGAAAATCAAATAATTCTGCTTTTTTTGAGATCTTTCAGAGTTTTGAAATGTAATAAGCAACACACACAGTCTAATACATGTAAGGTGAATCAAAATATTATTAAAATGATTTGCCTTGTTGGCTGTAAGACAATAAAACAGTGATTACTGTATTTCCAACATGCAGATTGTCAGTGCTGCAAGTGCTGTGTTTTCACCCCTAGATGTCACACTTGTGCTTTTAGCTTTTCTGTCACCTACAACTCGCATTCATTGGTGAGTTATCCAGCCGCTGTCTTGGCCTTTTTTTTTTCACCATAACATGCATAATATGGATATGTGTGCTGCAGTTATGACTTTATAAACTGTGGCTGAAATGTCCAAATGAAAACATGCCACGATGATGATGATGATGATGATGAATACTTCTTTGAAAACGCAACCAGAGCTCTTGATTCCAGGCCTTTCATGACTGGTTATCAATCTTCACAGAACTTAAGTAATATGTGCAGAGAAATGGCAAATCAAACATGTCTCCTTTCCTTTTTGTCCACTTGAATTTG
Organism: Stegastes partitus; assembly: GCF_000690725.1. Taxonomy (NCBI): domain Eukaryota; kingdom Metazoa; phylum Chordata; class Actinopteri; family Pomacentridae; genus Stegastes; species Stegastes partitus. The sequence goes on from NW_007579150.1 coordinate 180,975, forward strand.
TGAGGTAGTGTGACAATTTGATCTTTAAATACACGTTAAAAATCTAATTAAGAAATTTTTAAAAAATCGAATTTTTATATTCATGGTTAGAAAAGTGTCAAATTTTTCCAATTGTGCACAAAACTCTTTGGAGCTGTTCGACTGTTGAGTTAATCCTCATTTCAGTCGGTCGTGGCTTTAAAGGACAACGATCAGATCAGTGTGACCGCTGCACAGACGCTTTGTTGACTGTTAAAGGGGCCTTAAAATGCAGTTTTATTCAAATGATATGATGCAACAGATGACAAGGGAGCGACAAGGACGGGCTGCTGGATGCTGCCACGCTGATTAGGAGCGTAGCCAGGCACCACGACGCCACCATTTGTCGTTTAAGGAATCCCTTCAGACAGCATGGCGCGACAGACGATGTGCCGCATGATGCTCTTCATGTCTGATCCTGTCCCAGAAAATGTCGGCCAACCTCGTCGAGCCCTCCAGGAAGTGGCGGGACAACATGTCAAGAGCAGCATCGTCAACCTCATTAACTGTGTGTGTCGCAGATGTGTAGTCGTACAAGATGCAAATGGTGGACACAGTGACTTGTGATATCTGACTAATGACTCCATATCATTGGTAGTGTAGTTCTATTTGGTTGTTTCATTCTGTTGTAGAGATGCTGTGTGGTGAAGCAAGAAGTACTTATGGTGAAAAAGGGTGAATTTACTAAAATATTTCATGCTACACACATTTTTGTTCAGTGTGTTTTGGGAAGTATTGCCAAGTTAATGGAGATTTGGCAAG